>NC_054702.1:117222517-117358060 GCF_016097555.1 Gigantopelta aegis
TCCTTTAGTACGTCTTGGTTAGTTAATGTGTGTGTAAACCACGTGTTGACAGTGTTACTGACTCCTTGAGTACGTCTTGGTTAGTTAATGTGTGTGTAAACCACGTGTTGACAGTGTTACTGACTCCTTGAGTACGTCTTGGTTAGTTAATGTGTGTGTAAACCACGTGTTGACAGTGTTACTGACTTCTTGAGTACGTCTTGGTTAGTTAATGTGTGTGTAAACCACGTGTTGACAGTGTTACTGACTCCTTTAGTACGTCTTGGTTAGTTAATGTGTGTGTAAACCAAGTGTTGACAGTGTTACTGACTCCTTGAGTACGTCTTGGTTAGTTAATGTGTGTGTAAACCACGTGTTGACAGTGTTACTGACTCCTTGAGTACGTCTTGGTTAGATAATGTGTGTGTAAACCACGTGTTGACAGTGTTACTGACTCCTTGAGTACGTCTTGGTTAGATAATGTGTGTGTAAACCACGTGTTGACAGTGTTACTGACTCCTTTAGTACGTCTTGCTTAGTTGATGTGTGTGTAAACCACGTGTTGACAGTGTTACTGACTCCTTTAGTACGTCTTGGTTAGTTGATGTGTGTGTAAACCACGTGTTGACAGTGTTACTGACTCCTTGAGTACGTCTTGGTTAGTTGATGTGTGTGTAAACCACGTGTTGACAGTGTTACTGACTCCTTGAGTACGTCTTGGTTAGTTGATGTGTGTGTAAACCACGTGTTGACAGTGTTACTGACTCCTTGAGTACGTCTTGGTTAGATAATGTGTGTGTAAACCACGTGTTGACAGTGTTACTGACTCCTTGAGTACGTCTTGGTTAGATAATGTGTGTAAACCACGTGTTGACAGTGTTACTGACTCCTTGAGTACGTCTTGGTTAGATAATGTGTGTGTAAACCACGTGTTGACAGTGTTACTGACTCCTTGAGTACGTCTTGGTTAGTTAATGTGTGTGTAAACCACGTGTTGACAGTGTTACTGACTCCTTGAGTACGTCTTGGTTAGTTAATGTGTGTGTAAACCACGTGTTGACAGTGTTACTGACTCCTTGAGTACGTCTTGGTTAGTTAATGTGTGTGTAAACCACGTGTTGACAGTGTTACTGACTCCTTGAGTACGTCTTGGTTAGTTAATGTGTGTGTAAACCACGTGTTGACAGTGTTACTGACTCCTTTAGTACGTCTTGGTTAGTTAATGTGTGTGTAAACCACGTGTTGACAGTGTTACTGACTCCTTGAGTACGTCTTGGTTAGTTAATGTGTGTGTAAACCACGTGTTGACAGTGTTACTGACTCCTTGAGTACGTCTTGGTTAGTTAATGTGTGTGTAAACCAAGTGTTGACAGTGTTACTGACTCCTTGAGTACGTCTTGGTTAGATAATGTGTGTGTAAACCACGTGTTGACAGTGTTACTGACTCCTTGAGTACGTCTTGGTTAGATAATGTGTGTGTAAACCACGTGTTGACAGTGTTACTGACTCCTTGAGTACGTCTTGGTTAGATAATGTGTGTGTAAACCACGTGTTGACAGTGTTACTGACTCCTTTAGTACGTCTTGGTTAGATAATGTGTGTGTAAACCACGTGTTGACAGTGTTACTGACTCCTTTAGTACGTCTTGGTTAGATAATGTGTGTGTAAACCACGTGTTGACAGTGTTACTGACTCCTTGAGTACGTCTTGGTTAGTTAATGTGTGTGTAAACCACGTGTTGACAGTGTTACTGACTCCTTGAGTACGTCTTGGTTAGTTAATGTGTGTGTAAACCACGTGTTGACAGTGTTACTGACTTCTTGAGTACGTCTTGGTTAGTTAATGTGTGTGTAAACCACGTGTTGACAGTGTTACTGACTCCTTTAGTACGTCTTGGTTAGTTAATGTGTGTGTAAACCACGTGTTGACAGTGTTACTGACTCCTTGAGTACGTCTTGGTTAGATAATGTGTGTGTAAACCACGTGTTGACAGTGTTACTGACTCCTTGAGTACGTCTTGGTTAGATAATGTGTGTGTAAACCACGTGTTGACAGTGTTAAGGACTCCTTTAGTACGTCTTGGTTAGATAATGTGTGTGTAAACCACGTGTTGACAGTGTTACGGACTCCTTGAGAACGTCCTGGTTAGATAATGTGTGTGTAAACCAGGTGTTGACAGTGTCACTGACTCCTTTAGTACGTCTTGGTTAGTTAATGTGTGTGTAAACCACGTGTTGACAGTGTTACTGACTCCTTTAGTACGTCTTGGTTAGATAATGTGTGTGTAAACCACGTGTTGACAGTGTTACTGACTCCTTTAGTACGTCTTGGTTAGTTAATGTGTGTGTAAATCACGTGTTGACAGTGTTACTGACTTCTTGAGTACATCTTGTTTCTTCTGCTCGTCGGATGTGGGCAGCCCCATCTCTTTCTGTCGCTGGTCATACATCATCTTCTCAACCACAGACCGCGTCTCCCCGTCCAGGTCAGACAACTGAAAACAACATCAACATGAAACTCTCTATAACAACAGCATGTCCAACATCAATACCATTGTAAATCATAACTAACAAGTAAACCTCAATAACAGCAGCATGTAAATACTTTCACATGGACACTAACCTCAATACAACAGGAAATCATAACTAACAAGTAAACCTCGATAACAGCAGCATGTAAATACTTTCACATGGACACTAACCTCAATACAACAGGAAATCATAACTAAGAAGTAAACCTCGATAACAGCAGCATGTAAATACTTTCACATGGACACTAACCTCAATACAACAGGAAATCATAACTAAGAAGTAAACCTCGATAACAACATGTGCACACTTCAAAATAATGCAACCACTAATTTTATGTCGTCAGAACTGGAAATTGATGACTTGAATTACAGCCCAGATTGACTAACAGAAGATCTACATTCATTCATCCGTGTCATAGATTTAAAACTCAGTTAGCTTAACATTTAATTAATTTTTGATTGAAGGTACAATGGAGTTAAGGTATCGGAATACTGTTGGGATTGTGGTTTGCTTGTTAAATTTGGTTTTAGTTGTATTAAAGCTAAGACATTGAAGGGTAACAGCAACTGTGTGTGTGTGTGTGTGTGGGGGGGGGGGGGGTTACATTGTAATTTGCTTTTTATGTGGAAGCCTAATAAATGTTTAGTTCATTGGTAGTCCCTCCACTGGTTCCATCTGGTTCCATGTGCTGTGTAAAAATATTTTACCCACTCATTAATAAGTCAACCCATGAAGAATGACCTTAAAATATTAACGTATTTATTAGTGTCAACAAATGAGCAACGTGAATGGCTAAAATGTGCATTATTTGAATATATCCAGAGTTTTACAATGTAAAGGGTGATAACTCTGCTGTGGAAAGTGAGCTGTTTTTGGTACCGAACTCCAGTAGACAGCAGTTTAAACTATGCGGATGTAAGGTGATAAATACCGATCAAGCTGGACATGTTGCTGGTTTATGTAATACACATATTTTGAAACAATAACATTGTTTAAACAATGATTAGTGCCAGGGGCCAGATTCCAGAGTAAACACTTTGTTGGCATTGTTTACAGTTTTACATTTAATGATGATGCTTATTTCAGCTAAGTGGACTGTTGTTTTGGTATGTGATATCGCATGTCTTTCCCAGGACATATTTTATAACCAAAACTATGGTCTAATGTCAAAAAATATACACAAACCTGATATCCACTCAGCTTTACAACCAGAAAATGTCATCACTGACCCAAATTTCCAACATGAAATATATTATTTTGAACATACATTATTCAACCTCAAAGTGTTAAAACATAACTAATTTAATACTATTTTGATGTGTCATAGTTTAGAGGACATATTAGTGATTCTAATTACCAAAGTAAAATGTACATGACTTATTAATATTTTTTTAAAACCCTACGATCACGATCCATGACACCATTGTTTATGAGTTTATTTTCACTTTCAATCGACGGCAAGTAATCTATCCAGGGCTTCTAGATTATGGTAGCCCACTCCCATGGCTAGTGATATTTAGTGTTGGGCTAGTAAATAACTACTATAACTAGCCCGACGGCTAGTGGAAAAAACAAACCTTGTCAAATACTGCATTTACATATTTTGTAAATATGAATATCCTGCCCCCTCTTTCCACCCCCAATCTAAGGATTTTTAAGCTCTATCTCCCTCTTTAGGTGACATATCTTATTATTACTACATGTATTAATAAAACTGTATTTATTTATTTAAAGTAGGGCTAGTGAATTTTTAATCATGGCTAGTACATTTTTAAAATCACTGATCCCATGGCTAGTGGATTTTATAAAAATTCTAGAAGCCCTGAATCCATCCATCATCTACTTCAAAGTCTGTATTATCAGTTATTTTCAGCAAATACAGTCAGACCTCGTTAAAACGACCGTCATTACTACGACATTTACACCATTCAACCATAAATTGTCCATCAGTGTTATTCTGTTCATTACGCCGGAATTCACACTTTCCAACACCGAGTAAATTAGGAACAAACATGCATCCAACATTTCAAAACACCTCTTTACAATGACATTACATAATCACAGATACCGTAGCACGTTGGCAGTACACACACAGCCACTTAGAATCCTTGATCTCGTAGTGAGCCGACTGTGTCACATGCTGTCCGAGCTACCAATGTCTGCAAAATCTGTAGACATGTTATTGCTTTTGCAAATAAGCCTTTAGTTAACCAATTAAAGGATTAACTTCGAACAATAAAATTGTCTCTTTTCATGATATTTTGTAAACGAAACGGGTACCAATCCTAGGTGTCTTGATTGGACTGACTGAATACGCCTTGTTTAATATATTTAATGTTTTTTAAAAACATATTTAATATATGTACGTGCATTTGTTGTTTTTGATAATAATCGCAATACATTAATTATTTAAATGCTATTTAGTCATCAGTTAATATTAATTAGTATTTTTTGTTATGTTATTTTGGCAATGGAGATAACTCATGATAATTTGATACCCCGGCAATTTCGATACAATGACAAAGTGACCCAGGGACAAACATGGTCGTTGTAACGAGGTCTGACTGTACATCCTTTATAAATTTTCAGTTTCATTAAATAATAATGTCCAACATGTTTTAAAAGAAATATACAAATAGTGAGAAATCGAACCCATGTGCACATTACGTCATCAATAACGTTTACACATATACGTGTTCGACTGTCATTCTACAATGTTCTAGTGTTCACAGAATCAAGATAGATAACTCCTGTGAATGTTGACAGCTGTGTTTACAAAAACCGGTGGTGTCTTGACTACAGTCGAGAATGGGTTTTTTCGTCAGTTTTGCGCATCTCGACTAGTCGAGAATGGGAGGGTAAGAGTTAACATACTAGTATTTGATAATAATAACCAGGCATAATCCCACAATAAATACTTGCAATATCATACCCAAAACATTAATATTTTTAATATAATTTTCTCAAGTTATAATATTTTGAAGAAAAATAGTTTGACTTATAGGCAAACATGTATGGTACCTGTGGGTAAAGAGAGAACAACCAAATAATATAAACAGGTCCATATCCTTTGCTATGGAAACAAAACTGAAATATGAAGATATAAAAACTATCTACACATCTATATTTTTCCTCACTAGTATACAGTGAAGTAGTAACAGACAAAAGGAGTCAGTATTTACTTTAGAATTTTCAGGCTGAACTTTCTTTGTGTTGATTTCTGGATCTGTTTTCACAACTCTACTCCACCATTCCATTTTGTTCACCTGCAGAATAAAAATTATAAATACATCTTTTAAAAACGGAAAACAAGATAAAAACTTTTATTATAATACAAAATCAGAAATTATGATAACATATTCTCTTTTACTTTATTGTCAACTTTATAATTCTAATACAATAAGTAACAATTAAACTGTTTTGTACAAAGATCTCACCTTTTTAATATTAATGAGCTAAACCTACTACATTATTTAAAATCTGAAATGAGCCATGTATTGTAGCGACTCACCTTTTCAATGCTAATGAGCCATATATTGTAGCGACTCTCACAATGCTAATGAGCCATGTATTGTAGCGACTCTCACCTTTTCAATGCTAATGAGCCATATGTATTGTAGCGACTCTCACCTTTTCAATGCTAATGAGCCATGTATTGTAGCGACTCTCACCTTTTCAATGCTAATGAGCCATGTATTGTAGCGACTCTCACCTTTTCAATGCTAATGAGCCATGTATTGTAGCGACTCTCACCTTTTCAATGCTAATGAGCCTTATATTGTAGCTACTCTCACCTTTTCAATGCTAATGAGCCATGTATTGTAGCGACTCTCACCTTTTCAATGCTAATGAGCCATGTATTGTAGCTACTCTCACCTTTTCAATGCTAATGAGCCTTATATTGTAGCGACTCTCACCTTTTCAATGCTAATGAGCCATGTATTGTAGCGACTCACCTTTTCAATGCTAATGAGCCATATATTGTAGCGACTCTCACAATGCTAATGAGCCATGTATTGTAGCTACTCTCACCTTTTCAATGCTAATGAGCCATGTATTGTAGCTACTCTCACCTTTTCAATGCTAATGAGCCATGTATTGTAGCGACTCACCTTTTCAATGCTAATGAGCCATATATTGTAGCGACTCTCACAATGCTAATGAGCCATGTATTGTAGCTACTCTCACCTTTTCAATGCTAATGAGCCATGTATTGTAGCGACTCTCACCTTTTCAATGCTAATGAGCCATGTATTGTAGCGACTCTCACCTTTTCAATGCTAATGAGCCATGTATTGTAGCGACTCTCACCTTTTCAATGCTAATGAGCCATGTATTGTAGCGACTCTCACCTTTTCAATGCTAATGAGCCTTATATTGTAGCGACTCTCACCTTTTCAATGCTAATGAGCCATGTATTGTAGCGACTCACCTTTTCAATGCTAATGAGCCATATATTGTAGCGACTCTCACAATGCTAATGAGCCATATATTGTAGCGACTCTCACCTTTTCAATGCTAATGAGCCATGTATTGTAGCGACTCTCACCTTTTCAATGCTAATGAGCCTTATATTGTAGCGACTCTCACCTTTTCAATGCTAATGAGCCATATATTGTAGCGACTCACCTTTTCAATGCTAATGAGCCATATATTGTAGCGACTCTCACAATGCTAATGAGCCATGTATTGTAGCGACTCTCACCTTTTCAATGCTAATGAGCCATATATTGTAGCGACTCTCACAATGCTAATGAGCCATGTATTGTAGCGACTCTCACCTTTTCAATGCTAATGAGCCATGTATTGTAGCTACTCTCACCTTTTCAATGCTAATGAGCCTTATATTGTAGCGACTCTCACCTTTTCAATGCTAATGAGCCATATATTGTAGCGACTCTCACAATGCTAATGAGCCATGTATTGTAGCGACTCTCACCTTTTCAATGCTAATGAGCCATATATTGTAGCGACTCTCACCTTTTCAATGCTAATGAGCCATATATTGTAGCGACTCTCACAATGCTAATGAGCCATGTATTGTAGCTACTCTCACCTTTTCAATGCTAATGAGCCATGTATTGTAGCGACTCTCACCTTTTCAATGCTAATGAGCCATGTATTGTAGCTACTCTCACCTTTTCAATGCTAATGAGCCATGTATTGTAGCGACTCTCACCTTTTCAATGCTAATGAGCCATGTATTGTAGCGACTCTCACAATGCTAATGAGCCATGTATTGTAGCGACTCTCACCTTTTCAATGCTAATGAGCCATATATTGTAGCGACTCTCACCTTTTCAATGCTAATGAGCCATGTATTGTAGCGACTCTCACCTTTTCAATGCTAATGAGCCATATATTGTAGCGACTCTCACAATGCTAATGAGCCTTGTATTGTAGCGACTCTCACCTTTTCAATGCTAATGAGCCATATATTGTAGCGACTCTCACAATGCTAATGAGCCATGTATTGTAGCGACTCTCACCTTTTCAATGCTAATGAGCCATGTATTGTAGCGACTCTCACCTTTTCAATGCTAATGAGCCATGTATTGTAGCGACTCTCACCTTTTCAATGCTAATGAGCCTTGTATTGTAGCGACTCTCACCTTTTCAATGCTAATGAGCAAACTCTTCCTGTCTTGAATGATCCAGGTGGTTTCCTCAACCTTGATGTCTTTTTCAAAGTCGCCGTCTATCACTGGAGGGTGTCCTTTTAAACCTGCTTTAATGTGCTGTGAAATAAACATCAACTCATTACAGAACAAAAATAAACATCAACTCTTTCCTTCATTTACTCACGTTCATTACACAACAAAAATAAACATCAACTCTTTACTTCATTTACTCACGTTCATTACACAACAAAAATAAACATCAACTGTTTATTTCATCTACTTACATTCACGGCACAACAAAAATAAACATCAACTCTTTACTTCATTTACTCACGTTCATTACACAACAAAAATAAACATCAACTGTTTATTTCATCTACTTACGTTCACGGCACAACAAAAATAAACATCAACTCTTTACTTCATTTACTCACATTCATTACGCAACAAAAATAAACATCAACTCTTTACTTCATTTACTCACATTCACGGCACAACAAAAATAAACATCAACTCTTTATTTCATTTACTCACGTTCATTACGCAACAAAAATAAACATCAACTGTTTATTTCATCTACTTACGTTCACGGCACAACAAAAATAAACATCAACTCTTTACTTCATTTACTCACGTTCATTACGCAACAAAAATAGCAAGTGGCTTTTACTGAGAACAATAAGTTCAAGGGCCATAACTCTGTGAAAAAGGGTAAATCACTGAAATTCAAACTAAAACAGTACAGTGAGCCCATTGGGCTATTTCCTGTTCTAGCCAGTGCACCACTACTGGTATATCAAAGACAGCGGGATGGTGCATATAAAAGATGTAGCAGATTTCGTCTACATGTTAAAATTACCAAATGTTTGACACTCATTAGCTCTGGTGGTGTCATTAAACAAAACAGAGTTTAGCTTTAATAGCCAGCAAAATGAATGGAATACTAATGGCGTAGTTACCTTCTTGTGAATTTCAACAATCAAGTCTTTGCTCTTAATGGGAAATGATATATTAAATGGAATGTTTAGTTCTATTTCGCCTAGTGTCTGTGTCCATGAGTAGTTTTCAAGGTCAGCGCCATTTCCCACGTTCGGTTTCAACTTCCCTTTGTCCTTCTCATCCTCCTCCTCATCCTCAGACTAGAACAAGCAAACACACAAGAGTTATGTTTTCAACACGTTACAGTCAACTGTAATATTGCATAGATACACACACCATCATATAGTCTACTGTAATCGTTTAACACTGCAAAGAGACACACAGCTTTGTATTCAATATACAACATAGATAGATACAGACAACTTTGAAAGATATGGAAACTAAATTTACAGTTTTATTGTCTAGTATACTAAACATGCAAGCAGCTGTTGTCTAGCTTTATTTTCAGTTTACAGAGCTCAAGGCAAAAGAGTTTTTAAAATTGCAGTGGATGAAACAGCCAAAATTGTGTATATGTTTTGGGGTCAACATTTTGTCATTGTTAAGGAGCTTTATCAACAGTAGCAATTGCCGGCAATGTCGTCGTTAAGTTTGAGCCTCTGCAGTTTAGTATTATATTTACTGTTGATTACTCTTATTTCTCACATTTTAAATCAATATCAAAGGTTGAAATAAATAAGAGTTTTAACATGATCTCATTTCACTGGAAGATCATTTGAAATTAAGTTTATTGTAATAAGACTAACCGACTAGTAGTAATTCTGGTCGACCAGTAAAGTTTAGTCGGTGAAATATTACACATTTTTGCACTCCTGATAACTAAGGGGGTAGTAAAAAATTAAAAAGAATTGTGACACAATAATAATATATAATGTCTTCTTGAGCTTGACAAAAAGACACTTTTCGTCATTATTCTGATCTCCACCCCTCCGACACTGTGTCACACAGCCCTGCCAGCACATTAAACATTAATATTGTAGCAATTACCGTTTTATTGTCTTCAGCAGCCTTTCCATTCTCTTCGACTTCTTCTGCTGGTTGTGTTGTTATTTTGGATTCCTGAAGACAAAAATATACAATAATCAGAGTTAGACAAATCCACTGGCCCGACGTCCGGGGCTAGTGCTTTTTAACATAGGGCTAGTGACAAATACAAAAACAGTAGCCCGATGGGCTAGTGGCTTTTAAAAAAAAAAAAAAAAAAAAAAAACCCACTGCTAGCTCACAATGTTTTTCCTCCACTGACGTACGTTTGATAAACGTTATTCTGACATTGGTCATCGCATAATGGCAACAAATGTAATTTCCATTTATAATCCATATTTAGAGAAATAAGGCACACTAAATCCGTGATCGAGTGCCTTTAACTCTACAGGTCAAGTTAAAGTTTCACCAAATAATACTAATACTATTAATACTAAACAAAAAAATTCTATACTCTGATAAATAAAAAATGAGAAGAAAAGAGGTCAACCAGTTTTTTTAGGTACTATAGGGGTTGGGTTCCTTGAAACATTGTTTTTCAGCCCTATATAAAGTGTGTTGTAATTGATGAGAAATTTGG
This sequence comes from Gigantopelta aegis, assembly GCF_016097555.1. Lineage (NCBI taxonomy): Eukaryota > Metazoa > Mollusca > Gastropoda > Neomphalida > Peltospiridae > Gigantopelta > Gigantopelta aegis. The sequence continues at coordinate 117,233,152 of NC_054702.1, forward strand.
GATAGTGCTTTATTTTGGTGGGCTAGTGGAATTTACAAACCCACTTATAGCCCTGTGGCTAGTGACTTTTTAAAAAAGATGTCAGACCCTGCAATAATCACAAATCAGAGTTTAGAATCTGGAAATTCCTAATTAATAATTTTGAACGAAAGCCTAGGTTTAGACATTTCCAACAAACCACTAGTGTGAATCACCTCTCAAGACAACACTGTGTGAATCACCTCTGAAGTCAACACTGTGTGAATCACCTCTCAAGACAACAGTGTGTGATTACCTCTGAAGACATCAGTGTGTGATTACCTCTCAAGACAACAGTGTGTGATTACCTCTCAAGACAACAGTGTGTGATTACCCCTCAAGACATCAGTGTGTGATCACCTCTCAAAACAACAGTGTGTGATTACCTCTCAAGACATCAGTGTATGAAAACCTCTCAAGACAACAGTGTGTGATCACCTCTCAAGACAACAGTGTGTGATCACCTCTCAAGACAAGTGTGTGATTACCTCTGAAGACATCAGTGTGTGATTACCCCTCAAGACAACAGTGTGTGAATCACCTCTCAAGACAAGTGTGTGAATTATCTCTCAAGACAACAGTGTGTGTCACCTCTCAAGACAACAGTGTGTGAATCATCTCTCAAGACAACAGTGTGTGAATCACCTCTCAAGACAAGTGTGTGAATCACCTCTCAAGACAAGTGTGTGAATTACCTCTCAAGACATCAGTGTGTGAATTACCTCTCAAGACAACAGTGTGTGATTACCTCTCAAGACAACAGTGTGTGAATTACCTCTCAAGACAACAGTGTGTGATTACCTCTCAAGACATCAGTGTGATCACCTCTCAAGACAACAGTGTGTGATGACCTCTCAAGACAACAGTGTGTGATGACCTATCAAGACAATCAGTGTGTGACATCAGTGTGTGATCACCTCTCAAGACAACCTCTCAAGACAAGTGTGTGACAACAGTGTGTGATTACCTCTCAAGACAAGTGTGTGAATCACCTCTCAAGACATCAGTGTGTGTGACCTATCAAGACAACAGTGTGTGATGACCTCTCAAGACAACAGTGTGTGATCACCTCTCAAGACAACAGTGTGTGATTACCTCTCAAGACATCAGTGTGTGATCACCTCTCAAGACAACAGTGTGTGATGACCTCTCAAGACAACAGTGTGTGATTACCTCTCAAGACAACAGTGTGTGATGACCTCTCAAGACAACAGTGTGTGATTACCCCTCAAGACAACAGTGTGTCATCACCTCTCAAAACAACAGTGTGTGATCACCTCTCAAGACAACAGTGTGTGAATCACCTCTCAAGACAACAGTGTGATTACCCCTCAAGACATCAGTGTTTGATGACCTCTCAAGACAACAGTGTGTGATCACCTCTCAAGACAACAGTGTGTGATTACCCCTCAAGACAACAGTGTGTGAATCACCTCTCAAGACAAGTGTGTGAATTACCTCTCAAGACAACAGTGTGTGAATTACCTCTCAAGACATCAGTGTGTGATTACCTCTCAAGACAACAGTGTGTGAATTACCTCTCAAGACAACAGTGTGTGATTACCTCTCAAGACAACAGTGTGTGATTACCTCTCAAGACATCAGTGTGTGATCACCTCTCAAGACAACAGTGTGTGATCACCTCTCAAGACAACAGTGTGTGAATCACCTCTCAAGACAAGTGTGTGAATTACCTCTCAAGACATCAGTGTGTGAATTACCTCTCAAGACCTCTCAAGACACAGTGTGTGATTACCTCTCAAGACAACAGTGTGTGATCACCTCTCAAGACACCTCTCAAGACAACAGTGTGTGATTACCTCTCAAGACAACAGTGTGTGATCACCTCTCAAGACAACAGTGTGTGAGTGTGTCACCTCTCAAGACAACAGTGTGTGTGACATCATCACCTCTCAAGACAACAGTGTGTGATTACCTCTCAAGACAACAGTGTGTGAATCACCTCTCAAGACACAGTGTGTGATTACCTCTCAAGACAACAGTGTGTGATCACCTCTCAAGACAACAGTGTGTGAATCACCTCTCAAGACAACAGTGTGTGATCACCTCTCAAGACAACAGTGTGTGATTACCTCTCAAGACAACAGTGTGTGATGACCTCTCAAGACCTCTCAAGACAACAGTGTGTGATTACCTCTCAAGACAACAGTGTGTGATCACCTCTCAAGACAACAGTGTGTGATTACCTCTCAAGACAACAGTGTGTGATCACCTCTCAAGACATCAGTGTGTGATGACCTCTCACCTCTCAAGACAACAGTGTGTGATTACCTCTCAAGACAACAGTGTGTGATCACCTCTGAATCACCTCTCAAGACAACAGTGTGTGACCTCTACCTCTCAAGACAACAGTGTGTGATTACCTCTCAAGACATCAGTGTGTGATCAGTGTGTGACCTCTCAAGACAACAGTGTGTCAAGACAACAGTGTGTGATCACCTCTCAAGACAACAGTGTGTGATCACCTCTCAACAGACAACCTCTCAGTGTGTGAGTGTGTGAATACCTCTCAAGACAACAGTGTGTGATCACCTCTCAAGACAACAGTGTGTGATCACCTCTCTCAAAGTGTGTGATTACAACAGTGTGTGTGTGATTACCTCTCAAGACAAGTGTGTGAATCACCTCTCAAGACATCAGTGTGTGATCACCTCTCAAGACAACAGTGTGTGATCACCTCTCAAGACAACAGTGTGTGAATCACCTCTCAAGACAACAGTGTGTGATTACCTCTCAAGACAACAGTGTGTGATCATCTCAAGACAACACTCTCAAGACAACAGTGTGTGATTACCTCTCAAGAAGTGTGTGACCTCTCAAGTGTGTGACAACAGTGTGTGATCACCTCTCAAGACAACAGTGTTTGATCAAGACCTCTCAGTGTGTGATCACCTCTCAACCTCTCAAGACAACAGTGTGTGATCACCTCTCAAGACAACAGTGTGTGATTACCTCAAGACAACAGTGTGTGAATCACCTCTCAAGACAGTGTGTGATTACCTCTCAAGACAACAGTGTGTGATTACCTCTCAAGACATCAGTGTGTGATTACCTCTCAAGACAACAGTGTGTGAACAGTGTGTGATTACCTCTCAAGACATCAGTGTGTGATCACCTCTCAAGACAACAGTGTGTGATCAACTCTCAAAACAACAGTGTGTGATTACCTCTCAAGACAAGTGTGTGAATCACCTTTCAAGACATCAGTGTGTGATCACCTCTCAAGACAACAGTGTGTGATCACCTCTCAAGACAACAGTGAGTGAATCACCTCTCAAGACAACAGTGTGTGAATCATCTCTCAAGACAACAGTGTGGGATCACCTCTCAAGACAACAGTGTGTGAATCATCTCTCAAGACAACAGTGTGTGATCACCTCTCAAGACATCAGTGTGTGATGACCTCTCAAGACAACAGTGTGGGATTACCCCTCAAGACAACAGTGTGTGATGACCTCTCAAGACAACAGTGTTTGATGACCTCTCAAGACAACAGTGTGTGATCACCTCTCAAGACAACAGTGTGTGATTACCTCTCAAGACAACAGTGTGTGATCCCTCTCAAGACAACAGTGTGTGAATCACCTCTCAAGACAAGTGTGTGAATTACCTCTCAAGACATCAGTGTGTGATCACCTCTCAAGACAACAGTGTGTGATCAACTCTCAAAACAACAGTGTGTGATTACCTCTCAAGACAACAGTGTGTGATTACCTCTCAAGACATCAGTGTGTGATCACCTCTCAAGACAACACTGTGTGATTACCTCTCAAGACATCAGTGTGTGATCACTTCTCAAGACATCAGTGTGTGATCACCTCTCAAGACAACAGTGTGTGATCACCTCTCAAGACAACAGTGTGTGATTACCTCTCAAGACAACAGTGTGTGATTACCTCTCAAGACATCAGTGTGTGATCACCTCTCAAGACAACAGTGTGTGATTACCCCTCAAGACATCAGTGTGTGATTACCTCTCAAGACAACAGTGTGTGATTACCTCTCAAGACAACAGTGTGGGATTACCTCTCAAGACAACAGTGTGGGATTACCTCTCAAGACAACAGTGTGGGATTACCTCTCAAGACAACAGTGTGGGATTACCTCTCAAGACAACAGTGTGTGAATCATCTCTCAAGACAACAGTGTGTGATTACCTCTCAAGACAACAGTGTGTGATTACCTCTCAAGACAACAGTGTGTGATGACCTCTCAACACATCAGTGTGTGAATTACCTCTCAACACATCAGTGTGTGATGACCTCTCAACACATCAGTGTGTGATTACCTCATGTATTTGTTTCTGCAGTTCTTCTGCCTCCTCGTCGGTGAGTTCCTTTATCTTTGGCTCTTCTTTAACCGACACTCTCGCTTGCTCCTCCTTTGCTTTCTTCTTTGCCAGCAGTTCTTTCCTCTTTCGTTCCTCTGCTTGTCTCTCCTCCTTGACCTGATCTTCCTTCTCTCTTGCCATCGACTCATACTTCTTAAACTTCTCCATCATCAGCTAAACATAGAACACACAAGTCTAATGTTAATAATGAAGTTTACACATAGAACACACAAGTCTAATGTTAATAATGAAGTTTACACGTAGAACACACAAGTCTAATGTTAATGATGAAGTTTACACGTAGAGCACACAAGTCTAATGTTAATAATGAAGTTTACACGTAGAGCACACAAGTCTAATGTTAATAATGAAGTTTACACATAAAGCACACAAGTCTAATGTTAATAATGAAGTTTACACATAAAGCACACCTAGTAAGATGAAGTTTGTTGTCTCGTTAGTTCACAAGTCAAGCAATTCAGGTACACACCGAATAAGAAATGAATAAACTTATCTAACATTGATGATTTTTAATGGCTAACTGCGGTATTTGCTGTATATAACATGCCTGTTATGTAAGTAAAATACTACTGCTACCAGTATTACATTTAGATAGAAGTTATAAAATCACCCAACAGATGTTTTCAATGCTTTTTCTCTACAAACTGTTTGGAACATTAATTTTGTACTCTTGTACACTGTAAATCCAAATACATATTTGCAATATTTAGAATACATAAGAATAACATGCCTGCAAGTTACACAAGTAGAGTGTAATAAATTAAAAACATTTCTCTCATCCTTACGTATATAGGAACTAGCTACACCATGAAAGACATTTCTACCTTCGATGAGCTATCACGTGATAATGCTGAACAAAATGGGAACTACCTCGCATCAGACAAGCTCAAGATTGATATTTTGTCATTAAAACCTGCGTTATAAACCTCATGTTGTTAAATTGTACCATTATATGTTATGATTATATACATGAAATAAACACGGTAAATATGATGTTTTCATTTATTTATGATAAAATTAAAAAGTTGCTTTTCCAGCCATCTTTGTCGAATCATGTAAAATAATAGTTTTATAACCAAATGAACTAGAGAAAAAACTCCATCATATGCAGTCACTGTATGTGGGATAGAAAAAGTACACCTTCAGTGCTAGAAATTTCAACCATGGGACTCTGCAAGCCTCATTCAACATTGAAATTTCAACCACCTTGTTGGTACTTTTTCTATACCACATGACCACATATGATGGTTTCATATAATCCAAACAGGTTATAGATTCAGTCACGTAAATACATAGGTTGTGTTGACATGTGAACAGGTTATAGATTCAGTCGCGTAAATACATGGGCTGTGTTGAGATGTGAACAGGTTATGTATTCAGTCACGTAACTACATGGGCTGTGTTGAGATGTGAACAGGTTATAGATTCAGTCACGTAACTACATGGGCTGTGTTGAGATGTGAACAGGTTATGTATTCAGTCACGTAACTACATGGGCTGTGTTGAGATGTGAACAGGTTATGTATTCAGTCACGTAACTACATGGGCTGTGTTGAGATGTGAACAGGTAGCTTGGAAACAAATAAAATGTTTTGTCAATTTAACTTGGAGCAATCATGGTGCTATGATAGAATGATGTACACAACGTGGCTTCTAATTGAAATAGTCAGCTTACTGCCTCAGCCCCTGATCCACCGGATCCTGTGTAAAAGTCGGTCTTCCTGGCCAGAAATCCAAATATGACATCCAGGAGCTGAAACAAATTATATACAGGAAAATGAGCACTGAATGTGTAAAATACATACAGCATATGATGAAGAGGATAAGCCACATAACCAGCATCAAAATATTCTTTTAATTCTTATAATACTTTTTCAAAAGTTGTTTTAATGTTTCTCTCCTTAAATGTATTCATCACAAAGTTTGAAAAGTTGTCCTTGTAGCTGGCCATATTTTCTTCTCGGTCTTCATTAACAGCCCTCGAAATAAGCTGTAGTCAGTGTAACCGTTTACATGTAGTACATGTAAGTTTTCTCAGTCATAACCAATTCAGTTACCACATGAAGGTAAGTATTCTAGTAATTTCAACTAGATAGCAAACTAGGTTACCGGTCAGAATGGATCCTGCTAGTGTAAATGCCAGACTAATGGATAATACTAAACACCAATATGGCATTCAGTCACACCCCTTTTGCCTCCCACCACATTTTATATTTTCCTGTCCCCCTCATAAAACACAACTCATAGTATAGATACCCTCACCCCCACCAAATACGGGTAGATCTAGGATCCACATATCTCACCGAGTGTGTGCGTGTGTGTGTTTGTCTGTGTGTGTGTGTATGTTTGTCTCTGTGTGTGTGGTGTGTGTGTTTGTCTACATGTGTGTGTGTGTGTGTGTTTGTATGTGTGTGTGTGTGTGTTTGTCTGTGTGGTGTGTGTGTGTGTTTGTCTGTGTGTCTATGTGTGTGTGTGTGTGGCTATGTGTGTGTGTCTATGTGTGTCTGTATGTGTGCGTCTCTGTGTGTGTATATGCGTGCGTCTCTGTGTGTGTATATGCGTGTCTGTGTGTGTGTGTGTATTTCTGTGTGTGTGTATTTCTGTATGTGTGTGTGTCTGTGTGTATGGCTATGTGTGTGTGTGTGTGTCTATGTCTGTATGTGTGTGTGTGTCTGTGTGTGTATGTGTCTCTGTGTGTGTGTGTGTATTTCTGTATGTGTGTGTGTCTGTGTGTATGGCTGTGTGTGTGTGTCTATGTCTGTATGTGTGTGTGTGTCTGTGTGTGTATGTGTCTGTGTGTGTGTGTATATTTCTGTGTGTGTGTGTGTATCTGTGTGTGTGTGTGTATCTGTGTGTGTGTGTGTGTGTGGAGGTTCTATGTGGAAAAAAACAACAAAATTAAACGCACTGAAGTGGGGGTGGATTAAACTACATAAAACCCCTCTGGATCTGCCACTAGATTTTAGCAATCTAAAAACATGAGTTTTCAAATGACAAATTAAGATGGCAAACAAATTATATCAAAGAGCAATTTGGAGAATTTGTTAACAAAAGCGGTTGCCAAATTCAAGTTTCATTTAGCCTAACAGCAAAAATCGTGGTACATTGATCAATAACAGACAGACAATTTTTGATTTAATTAGCTTTTTAGACAATTTTTAATAAAATATATTCGCAAATATTTCACCGGTGGTAGGCAGCCAGTCCGTGTTTTCGCTGTATACAGTTATCTCCGATTATTCTTCCAAAGGCTAAAAACAGACGTCATAATTCTATGATCCAAAACACATAGAAATTGGGTCTGGGTCTAGCGAGTGTGGCAAAAACGTCATGTTTGGTGTATTTAGACATCTGGATCTGTAACTGTTATCAATATAATTATCTGCGTTCATCTTTGATTTTTTTCTTCTTCTATAAACAACAATAATTATGATTATTCCACATTGCTTAATATACTGTAGATTCTCAAATTAACGCATCCCTAAATTGATGCGAGTGATGGCAAACGAAAATGCAACATGAAATTAATGCGAGTGGCCTCCATATGATATATTACTTTCCTAATAACACACGTCTGTGTACTTTTCAGATAAATCCGAGTTATAGGCATCTTCAATGAGATCAAATCACTAACATTTCAATGTACATTTCAATTAACCTGGTTAGTCCCGTGTTTTTTGTGAAATCAATTAAAAGCATATTTTTGCAGCAATCATTTACCTAACATGTATAGTTACCTAAATGTGGCTACACATTAGCATACATGTACCATTACAACTGTATCTTCCCAAGATATGCCAAGAAAGTTGCAGCAAACTTGAACAGTAAAAACAAAGAAATGGTCTACCTCAGGATTAGCGTGCTACAATGCAGTCACGCACGAGGACTATTGCTGGACAAAACATAGAAATAAAGGCATCATATTATTAATGCGAATAACACAAATTTACATTTTTCACATTAATATTATAATCGCATTAATTTCAGGATCTACCGCGTATCTTTTACGTTGTTTATTAATAAACATGAACCTCGAACACTGTGTAGCTGCCAGTCTGAAAATATAGCTCATGTTATATGACGTTTGTTGCCAGATCTCTGGTTAGCACCAAATCCGCGTTGTTTCGCCATAAAACCATTTCGAATACTGCATTGTTTTACCCTTAGTCCTATTCACCCAGGGTTGGTTCACCATAAATCTCATTCGTACCGAGTTGTTTCGCCCCCCCCCCCCCCCCCCCAAAAAAAATAAATATATTTATTATAGTTTTGAGGTATTTTTTTCTTGTTTATTCATTATTCATTACCAAATATTAGTAATTTTTTGTCTTTGAATATTAATGCCTTATCAGCTGTTCACTTTCTGTCAGCTGAAGCTAGGCGAAATCAACATACTCCAGCTGGGTATGTAGTATATTTAATAAGAAACCACAGCACATTAGTAGTATGCAGTGTGACTGTTCATAAATTTATTATTAATGTGAATACATTGTCTGTATATTATCTAAGGCCTGTACATATTTCATGTATATGGCTTGAGTAAATGACATTGGAAATAAACAAAATTATATTATTTTTATCTGTAAATATAAAGAAAGAAATTTTTATTTACCCACGCACTCACACATTTTATTTACGTTTATATGGCGTCAGACATATGGTTACGGACCACACAGATCTGTAAATATAAACACGCAATATAGATTGCAATGTCCAGGGCTCACCCTGGATCAAAAATACTTGTAGCCAAACTAGTAGCCAAATGGAATTTTTATTAGCCATATTGAAAATGCTTTAACTAAAATTGTTTTACGCAGTACTGTATAGAGTATTTATATCTGAATATGAAAATGCATCTTTTTCAGCTAATTGTGTACAAACTGGAATAAATCTGTATAACAAAACCTCAATGGGGGTAGGGGCAGTTAATAAATTACTTCGATTTTTCTGCGGGGGTGGGAGGTGGTGTGGGGGATAAGGATATGCATTATCTTCAGAGTTGGAAAGAAAGAAACAAATGTTTTATTTAACGACGCACTCAACACATTTTATTTACGGTTATATGGCGTCAGACATATGGTTAAGGACCACACAGATTTTGAGAGGAAACCCGCTGTCGCCACTTCATGGACTACTCTTTCCGATAAGCAGCAAGGGATCTTTTATTTGCACTTCCCACAGGCAGGATAGCACAAACCATGGCCTTTGTTGAACCAGTTATGGATCACTGGTCAGTGCAAGTGGTTTATACAGGTCTACTCATTGAGCCTTGTGGAGCACTCACTCAGGTTTTGGAATCGGTATCTGGATTAAAAAACCCATGCCTCAACTGGGATCCGAACCCAGTACCTACCAGCCTGTAGACCGATGGCCTAACCACGACGTCACCGAGGCCGGTCTTCAGAGTTGGAAGCCAGTACCCCGTACACCCACCCCTACTTCTAAGGCCTATGACATTAAATTAACAAACATACAGAAATATGGGGGTGGGTGGATCTTTATGGAGGGTGTTGTTTTTTCTTTCTTCCTTTTTTTCCAAATAAAAATTTGAGGGTTTTTTTTAAATATAGAGCTCATTATTTCTTTAAATAAAAATTTGAGGGTTTTTTTAAAATATAGAGCTCATTATTTCTTTAAATAGCAATCTGTATGTTAGTTAGAATTGCTTTTTTTTTCTTGCTTTTTTATCTCTTTTTTTTTAAGTAAGGCATCAATTCCTCACCCCAAACAATTTCATAATTTGTGCCAAGTTGTTGCTGTTGATTTCAGCGTCGTGTCAAATGGTTATTGTGATTTCTGCTTGCAAAATACCTCGGCTAAGAATGCCGACATCACAGTACACTGTACTCTATTTATTAAAAAACCCCTCCAAAAACGTTAATAAAATTAAAATTTACGGTCTTTTTAAAATCCGGCTAACTTATTAAATGTCACCTCACAGTCTTACAAATTTATATCTAAAATTATCTAACAAATATGATTATTGTAAACTAATATTATTTAATGTACATTTAACTGCAATTTGTATAAATACTGCATGTTCATTTCCCGCGATCGCGATATGAATCCATGCTCTCAACCATGGATACGAAATTAACAAAGACTAAGGAAATAAACAAAAACTGCAGTTAGGTATTCATTGATGCGAACAACTATTGTTTTTCTACAAATTTACCACAAGATTTACTTCTGTGTAATCATATTGTTTAATACTGTCCGCAACAATGTCTCTTGACACGTGGGTGTTAGCTGACTGAAGCGTGACGTATATTCAGGCCGAGAGCTGTCCTCAATTCAACCAACGAACGTTCTTCCTAACATTTGCGAACTATTTGATTGGTGTTCATTGTGTCCTTTCAGTTTAACATGAAGTGCACAAACCAGTCTAGCAAACATTTTGTTTTCGCTTGGTCTGGCTGAACACACAGCCCTTGAGATAGCCTACATGTCTTTCAGCACTGAACTGGCATGTGTATTCAAATTGACACGCATTGTCGGTCTGTTTTTATTATTTTGGTTCAAAGACTTTACAAAGTAAAAATAACAAGTTACAGATCTTCCAGACATTGCTGTCATACATGCTGATGCATGCCTTTAAAATTAATAACCGTGATTATTAAAATAAGCAAACATTATAAGGCCTACACTGTATTCTGCATGACACTGTTTCTCGTTACCGGTCGCGAGATCGCTATTACGCTAACTGAATATTTGGTATTATTATTATGTTTGAGGTGTCGGATAGATTATGTTTGTTCACATCAGAAGACAAAAAATGGCTAAGCCAAAATTTTAGCCACTTGCAAATTTCATTAGCCATTTTTTTGTTTAAATAGCCAATGGCCAATTTGGCTACCAACAGTGCGAGCCCTGAATCAGTGAATGTCTGACATGTAAAAATTAATGGATATGGGATAAATCAATGAATAAATGTACTTTATTAACAAAATAAAAATTATGGCAAAACGAAACGACTTAGTTGTGTACGAATCGACCCTGCTCAAAACGACTTGAGTGAATTAGTAATAACTTATAAATACGGGCGAAACGACCGTTACCGTTAGCACCAGCACCAGCACAGACGCAGTGTCTGAGTGTGTCACATTCAATTCAATGCATTTCATTTTCAACTCGCCAGACCCAGATCCAGATCCAGTGTGTTTTGGGCCTAAGTGTCTACTGCAGCGATCATACAGTGTAGCCGTAGGAATAAATTAAAATTCAAACTTGAAATTGCACTGCGTAATTCACTAAAAGTGAACTTAAAAGTTGTAAAACAAAACATTAGACCGTCACCCTCTCCATTCAATCAGTTACCAATAATAACTATCTAAAGATAATAACAAATATGACCTCTTGTACTCCACCCTCACACTGCTGGGCCATTGCCAGCAGCATACCGTCAAATTTGTCAGCATCGCTAGACATTTTTTCGTGTTTGTTTGGTTTCACCACGTTCCCCGATCGACTTCCGCTACAATGCGGAAATCATATACAGGTCGGTATTAATATGCAGATTCAGATTATTTTCCTGTAGCATATTTTTGAGAGCCTTACTATAGTCCGTCCGATCATTTTATTATTAAATGTTTTTGTAAATAATCTCAGCTTAGTTTGACGTAAGAAGAAATACTATTTGTGTGTCTAATTTACAAATCAATCGGTTCAGAAATAAAATAACTTGTAGTTGTATGAAAAAAGGCGTTCCTGTGGGACGGACTGTAAGTGTTCTCCAGCCTGCTTTACACTAAAACTAAAGCAGGGATCGGGGTGGGGGGAGCTGTCACCTTCAAGATCCAAAAATATTTTTCGACTATAGTGTCAAACCACATCCCGATTTTGCATGTATATCGTTCCTACGCCAATTTCATATTAAAAACAAAGTAAGTTTACGTGTGTTTGCCATTTTGTTTTCTGGCATCTATTTCATTCAAAATATTATATCATTACATAAGGTCGAAATAAAAATGAAATACGTATATTTCAAAGTATATTAGCTGTATTGCTAGTAGTAATACGAATTGTGGTTTAGTCATAGATCTATAATTTACTTTTTGTGCAAAACTACTCCTAAGTTGTCTGAGATATACTAATGGTTGTTGTAAATTTTGCTTTAAATGTCAAAAACAATCATTTTTGTTATTGTAAAATGTGTAGATTTTTGTTGATGTTTCTTAGGTTTTTATTTTTAAACAATTTAAAGCATTGTTATTGTTATGTCATTCCGTTTTAAATTATTAGACGTTAGATTCGATGAAGTATTGAAATGCTTCAAAAGCTCACTAATGAAAACAGGAAACCAATTAGCTAAATCTTTTACATCTTTTAGTAATAGTTAATTAACGTCGAAATGAGCATACTTTGTACGACTCTGCTTTACGCCAAAAATAACTGGCTTAAACAAATTTATTTTCTGTAATAATAAACAATTTTGGGATTGACGCCTATATTAAGGCTTCTCCCAGCATTTTACAAGAATATACTATATTTATAGTCAGCATAAACTGTACATGGTTTCACCGGAATTTTTAACATTCTTGGAGAAAAAGGTGAAAGAAGAAGAAAAGTTAGAGAAGAAAGAAGTTATTATTTTAAAGTTATCCAAAAATAAATAAATTTAATGAATCTCCAATTGAGGTCAATTATACAAAATATAATTATAACGCTAAAGATAACTGGTTACATATATATTATTTCTTGTATTAATGATATGAATAGCTCTCTTTTTTTTTCCTAGACACTCGATGTCATATTATAGTCGTTCTTATTGGTACAATTAATTTGAGAATGACGTTTTAATGACGTCATTGATCGCCTGTGGATCTATCTAATATTTTATAACGCACTTAACTTATGAAAAGGTCTGGAACTAGTCCTGTTTTTCATACAGAAGTTTGACAATATTAGGAACTAACACAAACAAACGACTGTAGGTAAGAACCTGTGTGTCGTTTGCTATGCATACATGTTTTTCAAATACGTTGCTTCGTCTAAAAATGTCTGGTTATAGTATTCATCTACAGCGAAACGGTGCGCATGCGTTGTTTCTAGAGTCGTCGCTTCCGTCAACAAAGTACACCGAAGTTATTTTGGCTTGGAAAAAGCACGAATAATCAATTGAAAATGAACCCAGATTCAGACTTTGTGCTAAATGGAACATCAACATCGTATTGGTGTGCACTCAGCTACAAATCGACTTAAAACCTCTTATTCCACTAACTTTTTTTTATGTCAATAATTTCAGTTTGGTGACCAAAAATTAATAAATGAAAGGAAAACTCTTGGAAGTAACAAAAGAGTTCTATTTTGTAAAAAAAACCTCAGGCAGTATATAAATAAAACAGCAATGCTCACCCATAGTAAAGAATGTCTGCTCCACAGAATTTGAAATTATATTTTCTGTTTTGTTACTTTTATTCCTATAGTCTTTTCTCTTTTTTTCAAACTATGGAATTTACTATCCTGGGTGGACCAGTTTCAGTGAGCATAAGCATTCGGTTCTAAAGCATATCAATATTTATAAACAGTTGTTATTCAGATACCTACTTTTTTATTAGTGTTACTACACTTCACATGAACACTAAACTGACTACTAAGTAGCTAATTTTACCACATGTGCGTCAAAAAAAGTAGCATGCATCAGCAGTAAATATTGTTAACTATGTAGGCCTAACCTGTTTCAGTGAGTGAAACATTTAGTGGTATATCTTGCAGCAAAAACTTTCCAACACAACATTTTTCAGTGTTTTATCAAAGCATGTATGTTGTTCAACAAAACTTGCACTTATAATAATTTCTACAAAATATTTTAAGGCAAATTACAAAATGGAGTCCTCGAGAAACAATGTTAACAGACAACATTTTAGGAAAACGAACGTAACAATTATGATGTCTTGCAATCATGTTATAAGTTGAGCACATAAATGGTTATAATTGTAAAATTGTTTGGTAAAAAGAAATATAAGCTGCATTCTGAGTTTTAATAAATATGTAAACAGATATCCAGAAAGATATTTATGTTAAAACATATAAAGACCGTATATTTTTGGCAAGTATCTGTAAAGAGAGTTTTACCAGCAGACGCCGTGACAATCATGTGACTTCAATAACCAGATAGCAGTACAGCTGAGAACAAACAGAAATAGTTTTTAAAATTAAGTTTTCTTTCAAATTACAGTCTTTGAAAATCATACAAAAAAGGTATTGAGCAATGTGCCTTGTTTATGAGTTGGTAAAGTTTAATCTTGCATTCTTTGCTCATTTTAATTTTATTTTTACGAACATTTCTGTGAATATGACAGACATTTGTTTACTTTCCTCATGCAAAAGTCGAATTCATAACAAAAATATTCAAATGTACGTACTGTTGCACACAAAGAAACCACCGAAACGTGAACCTCACCGAAACAGGGCAACAGATGATACAAATTATTTATTTTTGAGTAATTCATTTTTTATTATTAGATGTAAATTATTTATTATACAGTTTACAAAAACTTGTTGTATTAAGCTTGAGGTTACTGTTATATGATAAAGAGATTATTACCCTCGTGTGTTTCGGTATCCTTAATATCACATATTAGGAACAAAAATAATGTATTATGCTCACCAGAGGCTCGCGTAATACAATTTGTATTCCTAATATGTGATATTGACAATATCCAGAAACACACTGTGTGGGGGGGGGGGGGGGGGGGGGGGGCTCAGAAAGAAAATGGGTTAATTTTAGGGTTAGGGTTAAGAAAATCATACAATAATGATAAAGAGTCATTAATTTTGTCAAAAATATTTAATATGTGGGGTGTCTACATATTTATTAACAGAAATATTTGTCTAGATTTAATTTAGCTCCATTTAAGCCAGCATTTGGAAATAAAATGTTTTTACAAACTTCAGTACATGTATCTAGTAGGTAAAGTAGACTGCCAGGGTTTCTTGTTGTTTGTGCAGCATGTAATATATATATATATATATATATATATATATATATATATATATATATATAATATGCATATATTTACTGTAGGAATCGATCTGGTTATTTGACTAACTCTCAACAAACTATCGGGACCAAAGTGAAAAGACAGAAAGTGTACTGGGATAACAACCTGCAAGAGGAGGATTCAGAACTTAAGCACCTGCGACAGACGGCAGAAAGCCTCAACAGACTGAGTAGCAAAATCAGTGAAACCCTCACACAGGCATCACCTAATGTACGGGTGAACATGGCTAAACATTCCGTGCTTCAGTATACCACAACAAAGTATCCACAAATACGGTGTCTCGTAGAACCAGTTAGTGTATCTCACTACTCCCGCACTGTGACAACCGATCTTCCCACGAGACTGAACTCGGCATCTCCTGTTACACAAAGACATTTTCCCGTTACTCTGGGTCCACTAGAAACTTCAATAGATTATTCCGAAAGAAACTACTTTGATCAACATCTAGGACAGTCTGTCTGTGATAGAAGAGTGCAAGACCCCAAAGGTTAGCTTTTCTTCATTGGTCCAGGCATATCACACATTGTAATGTCTCAAAAGCTAATGAAGCGTTTTATCTCAATTAATGTTTTATAATAGACTTGCTTGTCCACCAGTGGGAATGTGTGAAACTAAGAATCAAGTAATAAGAGATATCCCTGGACTGAATGGATTTTTGGTTGTGAACTGAACTTGTATAAAAGTTGTAAGCTTTTCAAAGTGGACAAATTAATCTAAGTTAATGAGTGAACAGTTTTAATGGCACTTCATCATATTTTAATCTATGGCTGTTTCATATCATCAAGATATTTGGGAAACACTTGGTCTTGAGAAAACTTTGCCCTTATCTAAGTACTGTATATTTGTTCCGAGTAAAACTTTTTTTATTTCTATGTTAAGCTGTACTATGAGTACTGAATACTTGTTCCGAGTAAAACTTCTCTTATTTCTATGTTAAGCTGTACTATGAGTACTGTATATTTGTTCCGAGTAAAACTTCTCTTATTTCTATGTTAAGCTGTACTATGGGTACTGTATATGTATTGTAACACTGCTCTATTTAGGCTGTACTATGGGTACTGTATATGTATTGTAACACTGCTCTATTTAGGCTGTACTATGGGTACTGTATATTTGTTCCTAGTAAAACTTCTCTTATTTCTATGTTAAGCTGTACTATGGGTACTGTATATGTATTGTAACACTGCTCTATTTAGGCTGTACTATGGGTACTGTATATTTGTTCTGAGTAAAACTTCTCTTATTTCCATGTTAAGCTGTACTATGGGTACTGTATATTTGTTCCGAATAAAACTTCTCTTATTTCTATGTTAAGCTGTACTATGGGTACTGTATATGTATTGTAACACTGCTCTATTCAGGCTTTACTTGAGTACTGAATATTTGTTCAGAGTAAAACTTCTCTTATTTCTATGTTAAGCTGTACTATGGGTACTGAATATTTGTTCCGAGTAAAACTTCTCTTATTTCTATGTTAAGCTGTACTATGGGTACTGTATATGTATTGTAACACTGCTCTATTTAGGCTTTACTTGAGTACTGAATATTTGTTTTCAGTGATGTTGTTGTATTTCAGGCTCTATTCAACTGGAACTGGTGACACCATTTCAAGTAGAGCTCGCCCGACTCCGTATGCAGAGACTACGATTAGAAGAAGATCGATTGCTGGAGATGAAACGCTTAGAAGAATTGGAGAGGATTCGAGGACCACAACCAAAATGGTGCATATCTATAGCTGCCAACTGCCATAACACTTCCATACATTTTATAAATTCAGTAAAAATGTAATTTATCCCTAAACTTGCTATCTTTAAAATATATAATTATTAGAATCCAATTAGATAAGCAACATCTTCATATTACACCACCCAAAAGAATCATCTCTGACATTACACTGCCTACAACGAACACAGAAATAATACTTCAATCACTTGATTTAGTCGACATATGGTTACTACTTCTAATTTTTGAAAAATTGGTATGTTGCTTGGAACTCTTCAGGATTTCAATTGTGATTCAAATAGTCATGTTCTGCTTCTTATCATTGTGCACGAGTGGTAGTGCAACTTGTATTAGTGACAAGTGAATGTGCCAAACTTTAGAAACAGTGACGTACCCAGTCAAACAGTAAAAAAAAACCCAAACGTACAGCAATGTGCTCTAGTGGTGTCGTTAAACAGAACAAAGAATAACTTTAACTTGACTAAAGGCAAAGTTTGTTTGTGTTCTAGGTATGAGCTGCGGACCCCCAACTTCCATTACGAGATGCGCAAGAACAACGAACTGATTCGCAGCGAGAGTCGGTGGCAGGATCTGCTCAACTACCGAGAAGACTTGCAGCGATCACGCGAGTTCAACAAGAGACTAAACCTGTCATTTTAGTACGTGTGTGTGTATCGTGGACACATCATCACATTGATGACGACACTGGCGTGTACTCCATGTCAGATATATGTTATCAGTGACCCCTGCAACTACAACAGCACAAAACTGCTGCAAGAAAGATATTCAAATACTTAAGATCTGGTTCTTGGATTTTTAAAGTAGTTTACATTTAACTTTGGTTTGGCTCAACATGAGGTAAAACAGTTCGACAGTTTGGGAAATTACAAAAATGTAAAAAGCAAAAAAGAACAGCTGTCAGTTCAAACATAAGAAATATTTGTAGTGACACCTCGACACACATATAGTCGTTAGGTGAAAAGAGAACCAAATCAAGTCGTTTTTATTACCTCATTTGAGATTAACTTGGTGCTCAGGTATAAATGAACACACCATTTATAGCATTATGCATTGCCACACTGTAGGGGCAGGATCGAACTCAGTCGGTGGGGTGGGACATAGCCCAGTGGTAAAGCGTTTGTCTGGAATCGATCCCGGTCACTGGGCCCATTGGGATCATTCTTCTTCCAGCCAGTGCACCATGACTGGTATATCAAAGGCTGTGGTATGTGCGGTCCTGTCTGTGGGACGGTGTATATAAAATATCCCTTGCTACTAATGCAAAAATGTAGCGGGTTTCTTTTCTAAGACTACAGTACTGCCGAATGTTTGACATCCAATAGCCAATGATTAATAAATCAATGTGCTCTAGACGTGTTGTTAAACAAAACAAACTTTAACTCTAGTTCAGTCGGTAGAGCACTCGCCTGGAGTGCTTTGGTCACAGGATCGAACCTCCTTAGTGGTCCTATTCTCTGATTGGCTCTTTTCCCAATATTTGACATCCAGTAGCCGATGATTAATTAATCTTCCGTAAATCCTTTAATAGAAGCCTGCCTTGATTAGTGCCTGGGGTCTCAGTGCCTCAGTGCTTGGGTCTCAGAGCCTGGGTCTCAGTGCCTGGGTCTCCTTGTCTGGGTCTCAGTGTCTGGGTCTCAGTGTCTTTGTCTCAGAGCCTGGGTCTCAGTGTCTTTGTCTCAGAGCCTGGGTCTCAGTGCCTGGGTCTCCTTCTCAGTGTCTTTGTCTCAGAGCCTGGGTCTCAGTGTCTGGGTCTCAGTGTCTGGGTCTCCTTGTCTGGGTCTCAGTGTCTTTGTCTCAGAGCCTGTCTTTGTCTCAGCCTGGGTCTCAGAGCCTGGGTCTCGGTGTCTGGGTCTCAGAGCCTGGGTCTCAGTGCCTGGGTCTCAGTGTCTTTGTCTCAGAGCCTGGGTCTCAGTGCCTGGGTCTCCTTCTCAGTGTCTTTGTCTCAGAGCCTGGGTCTCAGTGTCTGGGTCTCAGTGTCTGGGTCTCCTTGTCTGGGTCTCAGTGTCTTTGTCTCAGAGCCTGTCTTTGTCTCAGCCTGGGTCTCGGTGTCTGGGTCTCAGAGCCTGGGTGTCGGTGTCTGGGTCTCAGTGCCTGGGTCTCAGTGTCTTTGTCTCAGCCTGGGTCTCGGTGTCTGGGTCTCAGAGCCTGGGTGTCGGTGTCTGGGTCTCAGTGCCTGGATCTCAGTGTCTTTGTCTCAGAGCCTGGGTCTCAGTGTCTTTGTCTCAGAGTCTCGGTCTCAGTGTCTTTGTCTCAGAGCCTGGGTCTCAGTGTCTTTGTCTCAGAGCCTGGGTCTCCTTGTCTGGGTCTCGGTGTCGCGAAAACAAAGGCCTGCCATATATAAAGGCCAACTTCTGCTATTGTTGTATAGTCACCATTGCATGATGGAAAACAACAGGAAAGGAGAAGGATTTTTCATTTCTCAATGAAGTAAGAGGTTTACATGTGTAAATATTTTTGAAGGTAACATTAGATTACCTTTCAACAAAGCTGTCAAAAAAATTTGAAGCCTGCCTTAGATAGAGGCCTGCCTTGAATAGAGGTCGGGGCCCAATTTCACAAAACATTGTAAGCTTAGTTTTGCATGTAAATGTAAGTCTACAACTAAACAATTTTTTATTACTATTATAGTACAACAAATATTGTTTAAAGTACACATATTTAATTTTCTTTTGTTCGTAAAATGCTCCATCTGTAATGATGTAATTTTCTGTGTGAAATGGATGCCAAACAGAAGTAAATGTATGGCCGGTATAACTGCTAGTCGCAGACGTACACCGACGATGTTTTGTGAATTAGGCCCCTGGTCTTGGAGCCTAGGCTTCTATTAAAGGAATTATGGTATGTGCTCTAGTGGTGTCATTAAACAGAAACAGACTGACTTTGCACTTTTTTACCACACTGTATTACTCTTATAACAACAAAATGGCCACCAAGATTTTTTTTAAAGAATACTAAAAACAAAGAATAAATGTTATTGAAATTCAAAACAAATTTAATGGTGCATTTTTTCTTTTCTCTAGCACAATGTCACATTTACTGTTTTGAACTTATATTGAGCCAAACTAAATGTTACTGACAATTAATACTTTTGGTTATCTGAAAACAGATTGTAGAGTCATTGAAGAAAAGAGAAGAAAAAGTATTTATATATTTATAGAAATAGATATAAATTAAAAATATACATAGATGTGTATACTAATACAGAGTAATTAAATATATCAACTATGTCAATGTCGCCTTTCCTGAAATTGTAAGTTTTCACGAATGTGAACAGAAGTCTTCACAAAGATCTTTTCCTTGACGAAAGGTTGGCAGGTACAACATACATAGGTGTAGACATGAGATAGTGAGTTCTAATAAGTAGTGAAACCAATCATAGTGTTAATTAATTAGAAACAGGTTTATCATATTGTTATACACAATTTCAGCTGAATCATGTGCATTATCAGTATTAGTTTCATGCATTCATATATATGTATAAATTTTTTAAATTAATAACCTGACTTTTGTTTTTAATCTTTTCAAGCCTTATTTGCCTTCAGACAGAATGTAGCAAATTAGTGGCCATCACAACCTTATGGGTTATGCTGACCGTTTGATAGGCCTATATTGATTTACGGGGAATGTTATAACATGTCTTAGCAAAGAAAAAATGTAAAAAATGGGTAAATTGCAATGAAAGTCGAACTTGATCTGTAATAGTACATGATAAAGCTATAAAAATCAGGAAAACTAATTTTCAAATCTCCTAAATTAAAGGGCCATAACTGTTGAAAAGTGGTAAATTGCCTTGAAAGTCAAACTCAAAACTACATTGTATATGCAAAAAATAAATATCTCAAAGCATTGTGAAAAAAATATCCAGAAAACTATATGTGAGACAGACAGACCGAATGGAGATGACATTTATAGTCCCTCCAATTGGATGGGTAGGGGACTAATAAAACCATTCTGTAGCTGATTAGTGACTCATATTTTAAATTAATAAACATTAAAAGTTGTTATTTTGATTTGATAAAGAATGTTTTATTACCATGATTTCTGTGCAGTGAACGAGTTGAAATGCCAAATGTCTGCAAGAACATACACGAAGTGAACGTGAACATGAAAATGAAGATGACCAGTAGATTTGTACAGTCACGGATGCTTGGTAGACAAACTATACTCCTACATCTTGATTATTATGCTTGTTGGACAATGTAACAATTACAATATGCACCAGGGGCAGGGGCGCATTTCACAAAACATCAGTTTACATCTGCCACTAGCAGTTGTACCAGCATACGTTTACACGTTTGGTATCTTATTTCATGCAGCACATTACATCATTACAGAAGATTAAACATTTGAAGGATAAAAGAAATTGGAAATATGTATATTTCAAACTATATTAGGTTTATTAGTAGATAAGAATTGTGGTTTGGTCATAAATTTACGTTTACGTGCAAAACTAGGCTTACAATGTTTTGTGAAATTGGGCCAAGCTTACAGGAAGAAAATTGAGAGGGGTCTGGTATAAAATCAGAGTTGTAGTTGGTCAGGGGCGAATCAAAAATTGTAAAAAGGGCAACTTTAGTTCGCTGAAAGCAAATGTTTTATCAAGTTTATTTTTGTTTAACGACAACACTAGAGCACTTGATTTATTAATCATTGGCTATTGGATGTCAAACATTTGGTAATTTATTACTCGTAGTCTTAATGGAAACCTGCTTCATTTTCCCCTTTAGCAGCAAGGACAGCACATACCACTGGTTGGGATGGGAAACGCCCAGAGAATGGTCCACTGAGGTGGTTCAATCCTACAATGCGAGCACCCTACCATTTGACCTAGATCCTGCCCCGAAGACATAGTTCAGCTCCCAAAGGGAGCAAAATTTAAATATATATATTCAGAGACACATCTTCAGGGCAGTTTTGTTTTTCTGTTAACAACATTTTGTATGATAAATATGTCAATTTGATCAATGATAAAAACAAATGTTTTTGGTTTTTTGGCTTGCACTGAAGTTCCCAATAAACTGTATTCCCTGTCTGCCTGCCATCATCAGAAGATGCTGTCCAGGTTACATCTGGAGCCAGCAGGATTTGTTGCCTCTTGATTGGGAATTTTTTAAATGCTTACAATGATAAAGATTAGAGTGACTTTATTCGGGTCAGCTGATTGTAATTAATTAATATATTATATGACAAGTTACAGAAATATAGGAAATTGTCTTGTTCAATACTAAATGTACACCTCCTTTATGAAAACATCTACATGTTCACATTAATTTACTGACTAATGTTTTTGTCAGTGGGCTGTTTCAGAATAGTGGACCATCGAAGTAATGGATCTTCAGAAACCCTCCTCCCTTTTTTGTTGGAAAAAGAAAAAATGTTGGTCCGGCTAAAGCATGACCAGTCAGAGCAGCCCCAGCAGCCCTGTGCAAAATGAATTGCTGTGATGTAGTATGACAGATTTGACCAAAATCTATCAAATATGAGAGAACATATTCTCTCATCCTCAGGTTTATGGGACCAAGCTACCCAATGAAAGAAAGCTATGAAAACAATTTCTTTATTACACACCAGTGTAAGATATTACTTGTGTCATAACAATTACTCAATATCTAACTAGTGTAATATTGGCATGCGTTTAATGGCGAGGTAATGTTTTTATTTGAATGATGTCTGTATTTGAATGACATCACTTTGCATCTTCCTGCAATAAAATAAACTGGATGCATGACGTGTCCATTTTCTGACGCTAGAAAACATTGAGTGCAAAATTGCTGGTCAAAATGTTTTGTACAAAATAGTGTAATTTAAAAGTGTACCATTACGAAATATGGCCATGAATTGAAATTGGGATAAAAAAGGCATTTATATTTGGGCCTATACGAAGACGAAACGATGTAAACGACCTGCTACTCTTTTTCACGGCCCTGTATAAAATGTCATCGTCACATCTAGTCAATCCCATTCACTCCAATCAACAATTCAGTCATTATTTTGAATTTCAATACTTCATTAACTAACGGGTGGGACATAGCCAAGTACGTGGTAAAGTGTTCGCTTGATGTGTGGTTGGTTTTGGATCGATCCCCGTCGGTGGGACCATTGGGCTATTTCTCGCTCCAGCCAGTGCACCACAACTGGTATATCAAAGGCTGTAGTATGTGTTGTCCTGTCTGTGGGATGGTGCATATAAAAGATCCCTTGCTGCTAATCAAAGAGTAGCCCATGAATGAAGTATGTCCGACGCCATATAACTGTAAATAAAATGTGTTGAGTGCGTCGTTAAATAAAATATTTCCTTTCTTCATTAACTAACAATTAATGCAAGCTTCGCGCCAAAATCTAAACTGTACATTGATGACATCTCATTGCTCAATGTGAGGTTGTTTAAGTTTATGTGACGTACGTAGATCACTTGCTGACCCAATTCGTAGAAAAATGGCCTTCAGTAGGTCTTGACATCTTACTTCTGCATTGTGGCTTGTTTGCGGTTGGTTTGTAATAAATAAAATACTAAACTAGTTCACTCATCAGATACCAAACCTGTTTACTTGTTTCATAGAAATGGTATGACAGGCAAGCTCATTTAGTATTCTATATATCTCACATGGGATATCACACGTTTGCACTTAACATGATGTTGTTGGTAATATAGGTCATATTAATGTGAGGTCATTAGACACAGTTTTAGATTGATATTTTGTTATTAAAACCTTCATTATAAAAGCTATCTTGTTAATTTGTAGTGTTAAGTTTTATTTAATACAAGAAACAAACACAGCAAATATGATAGTGTAGTTTATTTATGACAAAATGGTCCAATAAAAAAGTTTGTTTAAAATAATGGTTTATTTACCGAATGAATGAGAGAAAAAGACTCCATCATATGCGGTCATGTGAGACAGAAAAAGTACACCCTTGATGGTGACAATGTCGACCTTGGGACGTAGCAAGTCTCATCCCAGACTGAAATCTCCACTACCTCTTACAGTGCACACATGATTTACTTAATGAAACTAGGAAAACTAATTATAGTGCACCAGAAACAAAACTGATTTTATGTTACATTGATAATACTGAGACAAAAAGAAAGAAACCAAGCCAATGCGTACAAGTTTTTATTTGCAAATAATATAAAAATTAAAAGATTTAATGAAAAATGATGGTTCAAAACAACACTGTTACATTATTATTGCATATAACTGGGTTGATTTAGTTATCATAATGCTGAAACAAAATTGAGCAGCGTATTTATTTATAAAAGTATATTGCACAAAACGATTTACTGGCCCAAGTGCAGGCCTAATTAATTTAGCATATTTTTATTTGAGAAGTGATTGGTTCAATACTTTGTGCACATTAAGCTTTGGAGTGGATTCTCCAAGTCCAGTCCTTCCTCACTAAATGGAAAATATGATGGAAAATTTTTAAAAGAATTTTGTTCTAATTCAAGGGAAATTTTGCAAACACATTCAAAAACAATCAAAATCTTTAAGCTCTCTCAAGTAACCATTTAGTATATGCATGCTAAATACGGCCTCAAATGATAGGCAGTTTGGTATCTAACAGTCTTGTATCTCTCTCGGAATACAATTTTTATAACGGTAAAAAGACATTAAGACAATGTATGTATAAAATATTTCCTAAAATAGGTACGATCACAGAAATAGATTAAATACCGGGAACTATAAATAGAGAATAGTTCCCATGAGAGACCATTTATATTACAACAGTTTGAAAACACGAGTAACATAAATGGTCTCTTTCGGAACGAATATAGTATTAATGAACAAAATCTGACTGAATTACTTCCTAAATAACTAAACTAGTCATGGAACTGCACAGACCTAATCAGCTGACTGGAGGTCATGACCTTTCAAAAGATGATTCCACATTGTGGGAGACAGAAAATATCACATGTGTATCTCTGCCTCCGCGGTGTAATAAATTCTATTTCATAACAATGCACAGTGATTAAAAAAATGTCAAGTCAGAAAATATGATCACAGAATTGCGTACCGGTAATATAATATGGCTTAGTACTACATCTACATCAACAGTCTCAACACAACACAGCGTACTACTTTTAACATAATATGGCATATTACTACAGTCGAGCACCGTTGTGTCAATCTTGCTTGAGTCGATATATTGTTTGTGTCGATATGACTGGGCGGTCCCGGCCGAAATGTGTATTAAATATCATGTTTTATACTCTGTTGAGTCGATACAATTGAGCCGATATTACGTTTGTGTCGATATATTTTTTGGGTCCCAAATTAAACTTTTATGTACAAAAGTGCCTCGATGTGTCGATAGTAAAATTATTTGTTAAAAAGAATAAAAGGTTTAAAAGGGTAAGTATAAATTGCACGACCTATAATTAACGCTCTGACGGTATTTTTGGCATGTAACCAAACCATTGCCGACATTCCACTGTAAACAGATATGATTTGTAATTACTGTTCACATGTGAGATCAACGAGTGAAGTTATCTAAAACAGTAATCAAGGTAATAAATGGTCTCACCGATCTTAAAATTAAATGTGGTAATCGAGCAGACGAAATGATTGTTACAGAATGCAGCAAGTCACGTGACTTATGGCTTTCATAAATTGAGGACTGGTAAAATGGACTCGGATTAAAGTAGGATTAATTTGTGGTGGTCAGTTATTTGTTTGTTAATTAACAAAGAAGCGATTTCTGTGAATCTTTAATGACACCTATCTTATTTAAGCAAAGTGGACCGTTGGTCACTTCACCAGAGCACCATGTCTGAGCAATCTAGTGAAGGACCTGGCTTATCTGGGGGGAAACTGGATCAGGTAATGCTCCAAAGAAACGTAAGTTGACGGTAAAATCCATTGAAACACAATTAGAAGCTATCCAAGCTGTTGAGAGAGGTGATAAATCAAAAAGCGTTGCAAAAGAATTTGGCATTCCTCAAAATACTTTGTCTACATGGTTAAAAAATTGTGATAAAATTAAAGGGGCTATTGCAATTTCATCCTTTTCTCCATCTAGAAAAAGAATGCGAATAGCTAAGTTTGAAGATATAGACGAAGCTGTATTAAAATCGTTCAAATTCGCTAGGGACAGCAATGTTGCAATTTCTGGGGCTCACATAATGGCTAAAGCAGAAGAATTAGCAAAGAAATTGGGTAGAAATGATTTTACTTGTTCGACTGGGTGGTTGGATAGGTTTAAAGAAAGACACGACATAACTTTTAAAAAGTCTGTGGTGAAGCAAACTCCGTTAACAATCGATCAGATGCTATGAATAACTGGAAACAGGCTTTGCAAGCAGTACTCATGTCTTACAGCGAGGACGACATCTACAATGCCGATGCATTTTCTTTAAACTAATGCCAGACAAAACCTTAGAGTTTAGGGGTGTGAAATGTCATGGTGGCAAATGCAGTACAGATCGCATTACCGCTCTAGTAACTGCTAACATGTCTGGCACGGATAAGCTCCCACTTTTGATTATTGGGAAATCACAAAAGCCACGTTGTTTTAAAAATGTCAAATCACTACCCACTGAGTACCTGGTCAACAAGAAAGCATGGATGATGTCTGATATTTTTAAAGAATGGCTTTTTTAAAATTGACAAAACATTTCGCAGACAAGGATGAAAAATCGCAATGATTGTTGATAACTGCCCCGCCCACCCTCATGTCACTGGTTTTACCAATGTAGAACTGATATTTCTCCCCCCAAACACCACGAGTCCTACTCAACCAATGGATCAGGGTATTATTCAAAATCTAAAAGTGCACTATCGAAAAGATATTATTGTCAGACACCTTGCAGCCATAGAAAAAAAAACTGAAGTTAAACTTTCGGTTTTGGATGCCCTCCAATTTTTAAAACTTGCGTGGGATAACGTATCAGTAGGGACAATTAACCACTGTTTCCGCCATGCAGGCTTCATTAATACAACTGAGTCGGCTGATCCGGAGTATGAAAGTGACCCCGACGACTATGTTCCCTTGTCACACCTAGTAACCAACAGTGTGACTTTAATGGAATATGCACGTGTCGATGACAGCCTGGTCACCTGTGCTCCCATGTCCGACGACAGCATTGTTGAAGAGGTGTTGGCTGCCCGGACCCCTGTTGTAGCAGAACCAGAGCCAGAGAGTGATACGGAAAATGACGACACTGCCGATCTTCCCCCGCCGTCATTGACGTCAGCAACAGAGGCACTGGAGTTATTAACTCGATTTGTGGACAGTAGAGATTCTAATGGAAATCCCGTCCATGCTATTGGGGACTTAACAAGCTTTCTAAGCTCAGTAGCTTTCATGCCTTGTTCTAATGCGCAACAGACATTATTAACAGACTTTGTGAATTAAGTGATAGTTGTGATTGTTATTTATTCTTCCAGTTTGTATAATTGCATTTTGTTCTTAATCCTTTATTATAATATGTTAAAATTTATTTAGTAATTTTTTGTTTAATTGTCCCCATATGCAGTCATTTTAATTCCACAATTTATAAAAACTTTTAACAGATTCAGTAAGCTTGCGCACATCGGTATTATTGATTGGTTTATTGATTGATTACTTTGTTATTATTAATTTCAGAACATTTTTCTTTGTGTTACATTATGTTATTGTAAAATTAAATGAAATTCTTGATTTGATTTAAACAAATAAATTATATTTCATTTTTAAATTTGACATCTTTTGTTTGTAATTTTTTATTTACATACTTGACTGAACGTTTGAGTCGATATTTGGTTAACTCGATATTTATGTGCGGTCCCCACGATCTCGACACAACGGTGCTCGACTGTACTTGTACACTAACATTATCACAGATGGAAAATGAATGTATGATGGCAATTTGATCACTATAAGAAGAATATAAATTCATTTGTGTATAAGTATGTCATTACATATGAAGTTTGAAGAAAACTTTATAGATTACATGCTGGACCTAAACCTTGTTTTGTAAAACCACTTATGATTTTCAGATATGGTACCGAAACAAAATAAAACAGAAAAAATCCCCAATGTTTTGGTTCAGTAAAGAAAAACAAAATGTGAGTGATGTTTTCTACAACTTGGAAATCTTTGAAAAAAAACCCACTAAATATTTCTGTATAAATTGTACTTTTTTAATTACAGTGACCTACAGTTGATGATTTACGGGTACCACATGCACAATCATTTCACTAAACTATTATATCTTCATCTCAGGAAGACATCATAGTTAACAGCAATTTTTGATTTTGATAAACTTATTTTGTTGCTATGGAAAAGATTCCTGTAACATCAGTCTCCTAATAGTAATCATAGCCTAAAACTACATTTACTGTAACCTTCAAAACTACCGTATATTGCCGTGTATTAGCCGACTTTTGAAGTCTAGAAACACTTTCCAAAAGAAGAGAGTCACACCTGTGTACAAAGTACAAAATTATTCAAGAATCGCGCAAATATGCAAAAGTGTCGTCACTGTGGCAAAACTAACCATGCCTGTAAAGATTGCTGGTTCCAGAACAGCAACTGCAATTCGTGTGGAAAGAAAGGACATATTTCTACTATTTGTCGAAGTAAAAAGACGAAGTCAGAAAAATTTAAGATGAGTCTACAGAAGTCTAAAAAAGTGCATCAAGTTGATGAATCGAAATCTGATTCTGAATCTGAGAGTGATGAAACAGCATTGTTTTATACAACACAAAAAAGAAAAAGTGATGTCATATGGGTTCATCCCAAAGTTGAGGGTGTTGATTTTCCCATGGAGCTGGACACAGGTTCTGCACTATCCATAATATCCAAAGAATTTTATAATAAACATTTCAAACATTTACCATTACAGTCAACAAAAGTAGTAATGAAAACCTACACAGGCGAGAAAATTAAGCCTAAAGGTTTGATAACAGTTGAAGTGGAGCAGAATAGTCAGAAAGAACAACTGGAGTTGTACGTCATTGAGAACGGAGGACCTCCGCTATTTGGACGTTCCTGGTTGGAGAAAATTAAACTAGATTGGATGGAAATCAAGAATCTGTTATCAGTTGACGTGGAAGTTAGAAATGAACTCAAAGATACTTTGGATCGACACAGTGATGTGTTTAAAGATGCACTTGGCACAGTGAAAGGTATGGAAGTGAAATTCAGTATAAATGATGATGCATCGCCAAAATTCATAAAAGCTCGTCCAGTACCATACTCCTTACGTAAACCAGTTGATGATGAAATTGATCGTCTAGTCAAAGAAGGCATTCTTGAATCAGTTGATTTCAGTGACTGGGCAACACCGGTTGTCCCAGTCGTAAAGAAAAACGGTAGTGTCAGGCTATGTTGTGATTTCAAGGTTACCATTAACCCTGTCTTAAATTCAGTCCAGTATCCATTGCCACGGATTGAAGATTTGTTTGCTACACTATCAGGTGGAAAACAGTTCAGCAAAATTGACTTGGCTAATGCATATCAACAACTGAAAGTTGACAAAGAAGCACAAAAGTACTTGGTCATAAGTACACAGAAAGGTTTATTTCGTTATACACGTCTACCTTTTGGAATTACCTCTGCACCGGCTATCTTCCAAAGGACAATGGAACAGATGCTTCAGGGATTGCCAGGTGTCGTATGTTACATTGATGACATACTGATTACAGGAAAATCAAAGACAGAACATTTAGAAAATCTTGAGTGTGTATTGCAACGACTGGAAGATTGTGGCATGAGAGCAAAGAAAAACAAATGTTTCTTTTTCAAGGATTTATTAGAATACCTTGGACACCTCATTAATTTTGAAGGGTTGCATACCACTAAAGAAAAAGTTGAGGCAGTTACAAATGCACCGGTTCCTGAAAATGTGACACAGTTAAGATCATTCCTGGGAATGTTAAACTACTATCACAGATTTCTACCAAATTTGGCATCAGTCATAAAGCCATTAAATCGACTGTTGGTTAAAGATCAAAAGTGGAATTGGTCAACAGAAGTGAACTCAGCATTTGAGAAAGCTAAAACAATGTTAGCATCGTCGAATGTTCTTGTTCATTACAACCCAACCTTACCAATTACCTTGGCTTGTGATGCTTCGCCATATGGAATTGGGGCAGTGTTATCACATATGTGTGACGGCATCGAAAAGCCCACTGCATTTGTTTCCAGGACATTAACAAAAACTGAACAGAAATATGCTCAACTTTACAAAGAGGCTCTTGCGTTAGTGTTTGGTGTGAAAAAGTTCCATCAGTATCTGTACGGTCGGAAATTCACTCTCGTTACTGATCATCGTCCACTCACGAAAATATTGGTTCAAAAACGGGAATTCCAACATTGGCAGCAGCTCGTTTGCAACGGTGGGCTATTTTCTTAGCCACTCATGATTATGAAATCATGTATAAAAACTCTGAAAGTAATGCAAATGCGGATGGACTTTCGCAACTACCACTGAAGTTTGCACCAAATGAAAAATGTCACACCGTAGATATATTCAATATTTCACAAATTGAACGCTTGCCAATCAAAGCAGACGACATTCGGAAATATACCCGAAAGGATCCAACATTATCCAAAGTGTTGGACTTG
Source organism: Gigantopelta aegis (assembly GCF_016097555.1). Lineage (NCBI taxonomy): Eukaryota > Metazoa > Mollusca > Gastropoda > Neomphalida > Peltospiridae > Gigantopelta > Gigantopelta aegis. Next base: position 117,263,839 of record NC_054702.1, read on the forward strand.
ACCCAGACTGGTTGGTACAAGACACAAGATCCAGCATTACAGCCAGACTTCATTCGTAAAGATGAACTTACAATTCATCAAGGTTGCTTGATGTGGGGCATGCGTGTGATTGTACCACCCAAACTTCAATTACAAGTTTTGGAAGAACTTCATAGTGCTCACAGTGGAATTGTGAAAATGAAGGAACTTGCAAGAAGTTACTTTTGGTGGCCTAAACTTGATTCTCACATAGAGGATTTGGTTAAGTCATGTGAAGAGTGTCAGCAGATTCAGAAAATGCCGGGACCAGCCCCATTGCATCCATGGTCTTTTCCTGATGCTCCATGGAAAAGGTTGACCGGCCTCGGTGGCGTAGTGGTTAAGCCATCAGACTACAGGCTGGTAGGTACAGATTCGCAGCCCGGTACCGGCTCCAACCCAGAGCGAGTTCTTAAGGGCTCAATGGGTAGGTGTAAGGCCACTACACCCTCTTCTCTCTCACTAACTACTAACCAACCTACAATTAACCTACTGTCCTGGACAGACAGCCCAGATAGCTGAGGTGTGTGCCCAGGACAGCGTGCTTGAACCTTAATTGGATATAAGCACGAAAATAAGTTGAAATGAATGAAATGGAAAAGGTTGCATATTGATTTTGCCGGACCTTTTCATGGCCACATGTATTTAGTTGTGGTTGACTCTCATTCTAAATGGCCAGAAGTGTTTATCATGAAATCCACAACTGCAGAGAAGACTATTGAAATTTTGAGAGGATTGTTTTGTCGTTACGGTTTGCCCTTGCAAATTGTCAGCGATAATGGACCACAGTTTGTTTCAGCAGAGTTCAAGTACTTTCTAGAGATGAACGGAGTACAGCATATTCTTAGTGCTCTTTATCACCCAGCCACAAATGGTTTAGCAGAACGGTTTGTTCAAACTTTTAAACATGCCTTGCGTAAACTCAAGTCAGCGGATAATCTACAACAAAAACTGTCTGCATCATAGTGTTATGAGTGAATCAAAAGATGACACTAGTGATGTGCAGTGTCGTTATCCTGTGCGCAGTGATCAGAAACCTCCGACTCGTCTTCACTTGTGAAGTTTTGTTTGAAAAAAAAAAACAGTGTCTTAATTACTTTGTTAAAACCTTTATTTAGCATTAAGTAAATGCTTAATTACTTACTATAACATTTATTTGACACTAAGTAAATGCTTAATTACTTTAATATTAACAATTATTTTGCATTAAGTAAAAGCAGTTTCTGAACATATATTCCAAGTGAAGTGAATATACTGAACATTGTGTTATAACTCGATTCCATGAGAACTCTTAAGTTAGTTTTTTATTGTCTAGTTATTTTCTGTTCTTCTATCAAAAGCAAATATTAAGCAGTTGTGTGTAAGCTGTTGTCCATCTTCACATTTAAGCAGGGAGGAGATGTTATGTATTTAAACATACATGCAAGTGTTACAATTTAAACAGTGACTCAGTCTGATGTGACTACGTGGTATACGCATTGGTTATCTCCCCTCTGTACTAACGCTTAAATAAAAAAAAGGAAATAAATATCAGTAGAGCATGGTCACGAATGACTTTGTCCAATGTCATTTTAATATTTAACAGTCGGCTTATACACGGAGGCAACAAACTGGAGCATAAAATCTTGATCTAAAATACTCCCGACCGTGACTTACAAATTTGATCAGACCCTTAGCCTTTCACAGATTATGTAACAATAATTTGTGCACAGTATAAATAAAACACCCCATCATGCAATATTATGCAGTTTTTTGTTCTTGAATGCATTACAAGTTTGATGAATACTAATAAAAAATTACTTGTTTTATTGTCATTTCAATGGCAAAAATGTATTCTTTTCAGCTGTCCGCCATCTTTGTTTGGCCTGTGCTGGGACCAGTCTTTCATATAGCAAGTTTAAGATACAAAACAGTGTTTTTTCTTCAAACAAGTATTATATTTCTAATATTATTGTTTTGTTGGGAGGGTGCATTAAACTGTAAAGCAATGCCATAAATAAATTAAGCTATTAGTAACATTATCGACTGAAAAAACAACATGAATTTCAGGATGATAATTACTCCCACTATTGTCACATGATCATACCATATACAGTGAACAGCTGCAGTCACGAACTGCATGATCTTTTGTTTGTGTGTGTGTGTGGTGAGGCATTAAACATGCCTCAATGATTTTACTTTTTGCTGTCCAGTGAATAAATTAATTACTTATGTGCAGTGATATGTTGTTACAGCTTGAATTATTTATTTTCCTGCTATGCTTTATCAATTCTAAATTATTTTTCACGGCATGGTAGATGTTAGCATTGCCTCATTGATGATTGATTGCAATCGCGATTACCGTGTTTGTAATAATTAAAGGGAAAACAAATGTAATGAACAAGAAAAGCACATGTCTATTTGTTGACAATATTATTGAAATCGATACAACATACAGCTGGACAAAAGATGACTTCGGCGTATACACAAGGCCGATGATTTTGTACTGGATATTTAGGGTCAAACAAAGAGGTCGGCTTATCCAAGGAGTTGGCTAATACATGGCAATATACGGTACATGAAAGGGGTACAGAAAACAATTTACTAGCTTAAAGAGTCTGAAAAATGCAGTTTTAAAACCATCCAGTTGATAAGAAAATATCACTCTATAGTCCAACTAATAACAGTAGATATAAATGACTTATGCTAGTCTCTGACTACCAATTGCCAACATGAAGTTGGCCAACATTCTGCTGTCACGACTTCAATGACTGTCCAGCTCGTACAACTCAATTCTCACAGTATGACCCATTAGCTGTTAATCTGAGTGCATCTATCTTAACTGGAGTTAAGGAAATTACAATGGAACGGTTGAGTTTGCCAACTTTGTCGTAACAATTGACAGTCTGAACCTAGCATAACTAACTGTTTTGTGTTACACAAGTCTGTTGGACAACTGGAAGTCACACCGACCCATTGGCTGCTGAGTTCCCACGACATGCAGAGTGCTCTGGAAGTAGAAATAACATCATCTACACATCGGTCAATACACAGCGCTGGAATTACACCCGATTTAAAATGTGTGTTGATGATTAGTTACAGAGTTCAAGCTAGACAAGTTTTGCTTAGTTTAACAACACCACTAGAGCACATTGATTTATTAAGCATTGGCTATTGGATGTGTAATATTTGTTTACATAGTCTAAGAGAGAAAACCCTTTACATTTTTTTCACAAACAGCAATGGATCTTTTATATTGGTAGTACATCTTCACGTAAGAGATAAATTTTACTTGTAGAATACAGGAAATTACATTTCAGAACACCTAGTTTTCAAAATGTTACCGGGGAGTACACCCTCAAACCCCCTGGAAACTTTGCTTTGTGCCCTCAATCTCAGTCATCAACCCCAATGTTTACTTGCTTCCGGTGTGCCTGGACTATATCATGTTTTGTAATGAAAATAATACTTTTCTTTTAAATAAAGTGTTGTTTCATAAGGTGCACAGTGGGAAAATGTGTAATGATTTATATTTCTTTTACAATAATAATACTTAAAATTTTACTTCAATCATTTGCTGACCACGTGGTTATTACCTATTTTCTATAATACTGATGATGTAATGATTTTAATTCCGAGAAATCTAAGGCAAAGTGGGTTTTGCCCTTGCACTTAAACAAAGCAAACACAATTTAGTGGTCATTATTTCAGCCCCTAGCTACTGGTTTGTAGAGAAAATGTTATATAATATTACTTAAATATTTGATACTAATTTGTTATCAATTAGGGTATATGTAGCCAATCATTAAAATGCAACTTGCTATTTATATTGCTTATTTCAACCAATACATGGTATGTTTTTGACTGGGCAAACTGTACATGTAAGAATTAAGAGAAGTAGAAATCAGGTGAACACCGCCACTCACTGGTTGAGGTACGGGGCTCAGCAGTTTGCAGTCAAAGCGTTGCAGAAACAAGGCAACAAACATGTGCATCTCAAGAAGAGCAAACCACCTGAAACAACAAACGTTTTAACAAAACAATCACTTAAAGCTCACAATATATCAGGCATGGATTCAGGTGGGGGCCCCAAGGAGCCCCCCCCTCCCCCCCAACCAAACAATATACATTAAGAATACACCAAAAATGCAAACTGATCCCTACCATCTTTCAAAAGTAAGAACGGTTTTTGGAACCCCTCTATTAAAAAATTCTAGACACGTGCCTGTATATAACATAATATGTTAAATAAAAGACAATACATTGTCACTTGGTCTAGACGGACCACACCTGATTAGTAGGACAGAATCTTTTAGATACCCTTTACACACAGGACAGCACATACCCACATGTTATGAATGTTACTGGTTGAAGTGGGTGCACTGATGCTAATCTCACCAGCATCATGTTGAGGTGGAGACCCAATGCACTGCAGTGATGAATCAATGTGTCATAAGTGCGTAAACCTAGTGACAGAAAGTCACAGCTGTCACACTGGGTAATGTTGGCAGACTAAAGGATGAAACATAATACGTGAAGGACAACAAGAATACATTACCTGCCTGGACACTGGTAACGGCCCCCTCCAAATCCTATAAAGCCTGGAGGAAACAGATTTTTATCAAGGTCTTCTTTGTTCCATCGTTCCTGGAAAAAACAAGCATTCATATGAGTACTCCTAATGCAATAGATGGCCTCTACCCGGCTAAACACATTGGTGTATCTCCTAAGTTCAAGAGCCATAACTCTTTGAAAAATGAGTAAATCCCCATCACATTCCAACTCAATCTGTAACATTGTGTACATGATAAAGCTGTACACAATTTCAGATCAACATCTTCAGGCATTGTGAAAAATACATCTGGAAAACTATATGTGAGACAGACGGATGGATAGACAGACAGACAGAAGGATGGAGATGAACACTACAGTCCCCTCTGATTGGACTGGTGAGGGACTACAAATACATACATACTAAAATAGTCATTCAACAGTTAAGAATGAATACATCCTATAAGTACCTAGTAGCATGTATGGGTGTGAATGAAGTCACTGTTAAATAACACATAATGGATTGAATGGATTGGTTTAATGTTATGGGCTGCGATGAATTTAGTGATGAATGAAGTCACTGTTAAATAACACATACTGGATTGAATGGATTGGTTTAATGTTGTGGACTGTGATGAATTTAGTGATGAATGAAGTCACTGTTAAATAACACATACTGGATTGAATGGTTTGGTTTAATGTTGTGGACTGTGATGAATTTAGTGATGAATGAAGTCACTGTTAAATAACACATACTGGATTGAATGGATTGGTTTAATGTTGTGGACTGTGATGAATTTAGTGATGAATGAAGTCACTGTTAAATAACACATACTGGATTGAATGGATTGGTTTAATGTTGTGGACTGTGATGAATTTAGTGATGAATGAAGTCACTGTTAAATAACACATACTGGATTGAATGGATTGGTTTAATGTTGTGGACTGTGATGAATTTAGTGATGAATGAAGTCACTGTTAAATAACACATACTGGATTGAATGGATTGGTTTAATGTTATGGGCTGCGATGAATTTAGTGATGAATGAAGTCACTGTTAAATAACACATACTGGATTGAATGGCTTGGTTTAATGTGGGCTGTGATGAATTTAGTGATGTATGAAGTCACTGTTAAATAACACATACTGGATTGAATGGCTTTGTTAATGGTGTGGGCTGTGATGAATTTAGTGATGAATGAAGTCACTGTTAAATAACACATACTGGATTGAATGGCTTGGTTTAATGTTATGGGCTGTGATGAATGAAGTCACTGTTAAATAAAACATACTGAATTGAATGGCTTGGTTTAATGGTGTGGACTGAGATGAATTTAGTGATGAATGAAGTCACTGTTAAATAAAACATACTGGATTGAATGGCTTGGTTTAATGTTGTGGACTGTGATGAATTTAGTGATGAAAAGACAATGAAGCCACATACTAGGGACTTTCCCTGTAAATAAACAGCTGTGGTAATTTTAATGTGCATTTTTGAGGGGATTAAAAAAAGTCAGTTGAATAAAATCATGGGCTAGGCTTGTTTGGTCTAGGATCAGCTTGGCACTAATACAGCAGGAGGAGCGGAGTGGACAAAATTGCGTCACATATTGTCACAAATTTCAAAACCAATGTTTTCTATTGCAAAATAAGTTTCTGTTGCAAAATAAGTTTTTTGGACAAATAAATTATTGTCCTCTTTGTTGTCTGGCACAATTAGTAGTCAGCCGTTGTCACGGAAAAGGGCGCCGAGAGTCTCATACCTACTTGGGTATTGAGGAGTATGTCAGCTACTAGAGGTGTGAATTCCTCCTGTGTACCGTCATGTTTCACATGTTTTAATACAGTGGACAGCAGATGGCCACACAGCCAATTAAAGTGAAATGCTAATTGATTTAAGGCACAGACCGATGTCAACGTGCTTAGTTACACACTTAAGGAATAGCTGGTGGCTACATATTATGCCTCATGGAAAAACCTTGATATTGGACTGAAAGTATTGGGATCATGGAAGTATTTTGGGCTGTGATGGGTTTAGTATTAAACAGGTGATCAAGTGACATACCGGATTGAAAGTATTGGGATCATGGAAGTATTTAGGGTTCCGATGAGTCCAGTAGGGGGACACCATCACAATGTCACCCTCAGGGATCTTGTAGCCCTGAAAAAAAAAAAGAATAATAAAAAAAACAAAAAAGAAGAGTATTAATACTGATAACATAATTTGCTATATGCATGCTAATGTAAAACAACAAGACAAAGTAGTAACTAGTATTGTGATGTAATGCCAGTTCAGCAAATCAAATATCAAATAGAATTTGTTTCAATTCCAAATTGTAAGATTCTAAAACGAGTTTGTAGACTGCTTTGAGCAATACAAGTGTTAGTACTGACTTGCCGCTCTAAACTATACCTTGACTGTGAATCCCTTGACCACCTTTCTTACAACCACTCCAGGTGACCGCATGCGAATTGATTCAAGAATACACATTTTCAAATATGGCATTTCTCGCAACACTTCTTCAGTAACTGAAAAGAAATTAAATTTGGCAAGAAAGTCATTAAAATATTCTGTGTCCTATTAACACATTAAATTTTGAAAGTCAGCTAACCAAACTATCTAATTAGGGCCTGGTGCAAATAAGAGGAATAATACTTGAAGCCAGTATTGGGGCACTGATAAAAATATCAGTGATGGAAATATATTATTCTTCTTGATATTATCTACATCCCAAACCTACAGACTAAACATGTTTCACATTTCAGAAGAATCGGTCAACAACTAGCAGAATTATCAACATGAACGTCTTCATAAACTGCACCAAATATCACTATTTTTGCACGACGCACTCATAAAAGATTATTACTAATATTAGTGTTTTCATTTATAAAGCAATAGAATACAAATATTCATGATATAAATCACATACCTAACTTGAACAAATGTTTTATTACCATGACAACAACTTATAAAGGGATATTTTGATGGTATTTTCAGTTAAAATTGTCAAATTAAGCCAAAATTCACTAAATTGCTTATTTCTAACATTTATGGATCGGTACTTGAGAATTGAGAAGATATAATAAAGAAAAAGGCTTTATTGGATAATACTGGTCATAGACTACAATTCCCCAACATTACTAACCATCTTCTGTACATAACACTTGCACTTGTATCCTAAATTGTACCTGCTAAATGTGTCCCAACCATAACGGTACAATTTCCAATCTGCATTATGCCTCCTGCATGTAATATTATGTGGCTATATGTGTTCATTTTAATTTCTCAGCTTTCCTTAATGCATGTTACCATCGTTTTATTTTAGAGGCTCAGCTTTCTCAAGATATTACTTGTAAAGCATGTCGAAATCTACCTGTCCCAACCATAACGAAATATGTCCCAACCATAATGAATATATATTACTAATAAACATCAAGCTTGATGGCATGCAAATAAAACTTTTTTGCTAAAATAAAACATGTACCCCATCCAAAAATAGGTGATTTGTGCATGTTTAAAGAAAAAAAAATTGGTGTCAAATGTTACACCTTATTTGCATCAGGCCTTAGGAAACCTTTTTGGCCCCTGGTTACCAAATCTGGTAAAAATGGATAACATTTAATATGATTTATATCTCTAACTGGTGTAAACTACGCTAACATGACTAATAAAAATGGATAACATTTAATATGATTTATATCTCTAACTGGTGTAAAGCCCAGTTTTCACTTGAACGATTTTTCGTACAACTGCGGTGCGACTAAAAGATTGTACAGCCGTGCGATTCCCGTATGAATTACCTAGGTCCCCCCCCCCCCCCCCCGGCGCAGTCTCACTTGTGCAACTGCCATGCGACTGCCTTTCTGCACCGAGCTCGCATACGCTCGCATGAGATTTGCACAGGTTGCACGGAAGTCTGATGGATGTCGCACGGGAGTCGCAGGGGGTCCGCTGGGAGTCGCACATCTCGGCTCCCTTAAGACTCACTTACGACTCCCGTGCGACCTATCATACTGCCGTGCGACTGCTTTGCAACCTCTATGCGACCAATACGAACTGTGCGAACCTAGAGACAGCCGTACGATAATTTTAAACATTTGAAAAATGTCGCACCGGCATGCGACATGTTCGAAATACACACGACACCCCTACAACGTGTGCGAATCATCAACATACTGCCGTGCAACTCCCGCACGCCCTGTACGATTTGGTGGTCGCAAGGAATTCGTGTAGAAAATCGTTCAAGTGAGAACAGGGTTTAAACTAGGCTAACATGACAGTATTCTACACAATGGAACATTGTTCATACAGGACTGACTTTATTCTTTTAGAGGGTTGGTACAATGGAAACTGAGAATTAAAACCCATTTTTATCTGTCTTAAAATAAACATCATATATAATAATATGTCATAATTATTATTATACTTTATCATAAAAAATTTATGAAATGTTTGGTGTACTTGGAGACTGGTGTTACTGTTAAACTGTATTTCGTCAACCTCTTAGGATAATTGCCTAAATACGTTTTAGAGCTTTTGAGACCAATGGAACAGAAATTAATTCTTAAAAGATTATTTCAACAAAAACAAGAAGAACATTCGTTATTCTTATGCTTGTTCAAATAATTTTTAAAGAATTAATTTTTGTTCGGACAAAAATAAGTTTTTTCAATTGCTCTAAAAATGAGTAAGGCATATATGCTATGATGCTCTAAAAATGAGTAAGGCATATGTGCTATGATGCTCTAAAAATGAGTAAGGCATATACATGTATGCTATGAGGCTGACAATTTATTCCTTTGGCACATTTTACTTAATACTGAGAATTTTGACAGTCTACCACCATGACAGATGTCTAACAGCAAATATCAACAAGACATAGTATGTAAGAGTGTTTGATTAAAAACTCAACAACACACATGTAAGAGTGTTTGATTAAAAACTCAAGAACACACATGTAAGAGTGTTTGATTAAAAACTCAACAACACACATGTAAGAGTGTTTGAATAAAAACTCAACAGCACACATGTAAGAGTGTTTGATTAAAAACTCAACAACACACATGTAATCATGTTTGATTAAAATATTAAAAACTCACTGTGGGTTGATTTTCCGAGAACTGTGTCTACTTCTGACCGAGCTTTCTTCATCACATCCTTGTTGTTCATCATGAAGGCCAGGGTCCAAAACGTGATCTACATCACAGGTTTAACAGTGAATCAAGCATGTATGTAATGTACATATATGATATTGAAGTTAAAAACGTGATCTACATCACAGGTTTAACAGTGAATCAAGCATGTATGTAATGTACATATATGATATTGAAGTTAAAAACGTGATCTACTTCACAGGTTTAACAGTGAATCAAGCATGTATGTAATGTACATATATGATATTGAAGTTAAAAACGTGATCTACATCACAGGTTTAACAGTGAATCAAGCATGTATGTAATGTACATATGATATTGAAGTTAAAAACGTGATCTACATCACAGGTTTAACAGTGAATCAAGCATGTATGTAATGTACATATGATATTGAAGTTAAAAACGTGATCTACATCACAGGTTTAACAGTGAATCAAGCATGTATGTAATGTACATATGATATTGAAGTTAAAAATGTGATCTACATCACAGGTTTACACGTGAATCAAACATGTATGTAATGTACATATGATATTGAAGTTAAAAACGTGATCTACATCACAGGTTTAACAGTGAATCAAGCATGTATGTAATATAACCGGCCTTGGTGGCGCCGTGGTTAGGCCATCGGTCTACAGGCTGGTAGGTACTGGGTTCGGATCCCAGTCGAGGCATGGGATTTTTAATCCAGATACCGACTCCAAACCCTGAGTGAGTGCTCTGCAAGGCTCAATGGGTAGGTGTAAGCCACTTGCACCGACCAGTGATCCATAACTGGTTCAACAAAGGCCATGGTTTGCACTATCCTGTCTGTGGGAAGCGCAAATAAAAGATCCCTTGCTGCCTGTCATAAAAGAATAGCCTATGTGGCGACAGCAGGTTTCCTCTAAAAAACAGTGTCAGAATGACCATATGTTTGACGTCTCCAATAGCCGATGATAAGATAAAAAAATCAATGTGCTCTAGTGGCGTCGTTAAATAAAACAAACTTTTACTTTTTTGTATGTAATATACATATGATATTGAAGTTAAAAAACGTGATCTACATCACAGGTTTAACAGTGAATCAAGCATGTATGTAATGTACATATGATACTGAAGTTAAAAACGAGATCTACATCACAGGTTTAACAGTGAATCAAGCATGTATGTAATGTACATATGATATTGAAGTTAAAAACGTGATCTACATCACAGGTTTAACAGTGAATCAAACTGTAGAAAACTTTCTATGAATACTTAACCCGACCTCGGACATATGGCATTTCCTCCCTAGTCCCGTGGACGGACTCCGACATATGGAATTTCCTCCCTATGTCCAGTGGACTGACTCAGACATATGGCATTTCCTCCCTAGTCCCGTGGATGGACTCGGACATAAGGCATTTTCTCCCTAGTCCAGTGGACTCACTCGGACGTATAGCATTTTCTCCCTAGTCCCATGGACGGACTCGGACGTATGGCATTTCCTCCCTAGTCCCGTGAACTGACTAGAACATATGGCATTTCCTCCCTAGTCCCGTGGACTGACTCGGACATATGGCATTTCCTCCCTAGTCCCGTGGACTGACTTGGACGTATGACATTTCCTCCCTAGTCCCGCGGACAGACTCAGACATTTGGCATTTCCTCCCTAGTCCCGTGGACAGACTCGGACATATGGCATTTCCTCCCTAGTCCCGTGGACCGATTCGGACATATGGCATTTTCTCCCTAGTCCCGTGGACTCACTCGGACATATGGCATTTTCTCCCTAGTCCCATGAACGGACTCGGACGTATGGCATTTCCTCCCTAGTCCCGTGGACGGACTCGGACATATGGCATTTCCTCCCTAGTCCCGTGGATGGACTCGGATGTATGGCATTTCCTCCCTAGTCCCGTGGACTGACTTGGACGTATGGCATTTCCTCCCTAGTCCCGCAGACTGACTCGGACATATGGCATTTCCTCCCTAGTCCTGCAGACTGACTCGGACATATGGCATTTCCTCCCTAGTCACGCGGACGGACTCAGACATTTGGCATTTCCTCCCTAGTCTCGTGGACTGACTCGGACATATGGCATTTTCTCCCTAGTCCCATGGACGGACTCGGACATATGGCATTTCTCTTTGTGTATTATTTAATTGTGCATAATACAATATCTTATAGAGTAGGTAACAATGTTCCTGAAGCATTCAGAGCAGAACAAAATTATCAAAAATGAATAGTTGTCAGACAGAATTAATTAAAATACTGTTTTGATTGTAAAATATTTTCCCCAGAACTAAAGGTTTCCTAACAACAGTATATCAGTGAATGATGATTATTAACTATCTCACTACTGGATTCATTTTTGACAAAAACCACTTTGACAGGGTACTAAGTTATAACTTTTACTCACTTATTTTCACTTAAATGTTTTATAAATACATAAAATAATGTTTATAAAGTTGTGTTTACTTAGGCGCATTTGTGGCCAGATGTCTAGTATTTATGTCCATTATTCCCAATAACTCTTTTTAATTAACTACGATTCATGTCCCAATATTTTGTGATTTTTGTTGTTGGTAAAACAGTCAAATTCATTATCAAATTAGCTGTCACAATCAGCTATCAATTCCTAAAAATGACCGCAACGTTCCGTACTTGATGTCAAGTGAAAATACTTGATGAAAACCACTTTTTCAACTCAAAATTTACAGGTATTTCTCCTGCAAAAACAAAAAAAACTCTTTATTATTTCCACCGAGTGTCATGTGAAAAACGGCAGGAAATCTGAATGTACTGTATGTAGTGTGTCGGCCTGCATGATATTGGACGAGGTATGTCGCCTGCAATAGTGAGAAGGTTAAAGTTAACACTGAACATCTTACAGGAATTGCATTAGCCAGTGAGGCCCAGAGCAGGAGCATGCTGTAGTTGGGGGCGTGGCGTCGATCAACAAGGCCAATCAGATGTTGCTGTAGGGTCTGAAATACACCAATAAATAAAAACAAATAACCAGCTGTGGATCACTGGACAGGTTGATAATGTATTAATGGCTCTGGTGATGTCAGTGATCGATTATAATGTATTAATGGCTCTGGTGATGTCAGTGATCGATTATAATGTATTAATGGCTCTGGTGATGTCAGTGATCGATTATAATGTATTAATGGCTCTGGTGATGTCAGTGATCGATTATAATGTATTAATGGCTCTGGTGATGTCAGTGATCGATTATAATGTATTAATGGCTCTGGTGATGTCAGTGATCGATTATAATGTATTAATGGCTCTGGTGATGTCAGTGATCGATTATAATCGAAAACTGACCCGTCTGGCTCTACCTATAGTCTGTCCCATCCTCCTATAAAAATGTTTTTTGTAAATAATTTCAATTTACTTTGACGTAAGAAGAAAAGTAAAAGTGTTTTGAAATTATTATTTTTTTAAACTATTTTTGTGTGCAATTTAGAAAACAATCGGAGGAAATTTCATAGTATGAAAAAAGGGTTTTCCTGTGGGAAGGACTATAGTATGGACTGATCGATTATAAAAATCTGTCACTGATTGGTGTGGGAAAATGTCAACTGTAATCGTTCCTTCAGTTTAGATGACATAACTAATGGAAATAAGTTGGTATTAGTGTTTGATTTTATGTATATATAAAGAAAAAATATATTAAATATTTGTTAAAGGTATATGGTTCTTATAATTCAAATCCTTATGGTCATATGATTGTGTAATCCAAAGTTGATCGGTTGGTGCAAACCGATTATAGCCGATGATCGGTGATGGAATTCCACTCAATTCCCAACACTAAACAGCCCACAAATGGCTTCTCCAAGGTCTAAACTAATGTACTACAAACACAGTAGCTGACTTACGATTAAAATACAACGTTTACTGACAAACAGACCTGCTTATCACCATTGTCTTGACACTTTTCAAGTCGCTTCACAACACCAGTAAAAAGTTTCAACAACCACTGCTTTGATGTACTCCAGTCTCTAAAAGAAACACAGTTAAAACAAGCATCACTTAAGGTTAGTGGTGTAACAAATAGAAATGTCATATGGAGGGGGATGGACACAATCTCTAGTGGAAGGGGCACACTGAGAGTGCAACCAAACTATTTATATAAAGTCCTTAAATAGGGGCAGGCAGTCTCAAGTGGTGATTACAAACTACACAGGTATCGAAATAAGTAAATACAGACCCGATCACTACACATTTATATTTCCACTGTTACTATACAATATGCTATACAGACCCGGTCACTACACATTTATATTTCCACTGTTACTATACAATATGCTATACAGACCCGGTCACTACACATTTATATTTCCACTGTTACAATACAATATGCTATACAGACCCGGTCACTACACATTTATATTTCCACTGTTACTATACAATATGCTATACAGACCCGGTCACTACACATTTATATTTCCACTGTTACTATACAATATGCTATACAGACCCGGTCACTACACATTTATATTTCCACTGTTACTATACAATATGCTATACAGACCCGATCACTACACATTTATATTTCCACTGTTACAATACAATATGCTATACAGACCCGGTCACTACACATTTATATTTCCACTGTTACAATACAATATGCTATACAGACCCGGTCACTTCACATTTATATTTCCACTGTTACAATACAATATGCTATACAGACCCGGTCACTTCACATTTATATTTCCACTGTTACAATACAATATGCTATACAGACCCGGTCACTTCACATTTATATTTCCACTGTTACAATACAATATGCTATACAGACCCGGTCACTACACATTTATATTTCCACTGTTACTATACAATATGCTATACAGACCCGGTCACTACACATTTATATTTCCACTGTTACTATACAATATGCTATACAGACCCGGTCACTACACATTTATATTTCCACTGTTACTATACAATATGCTATACAGACCCGGTCACTACACATTTATATTTCCACTGTTACTATACAATATGCTACACAGACCCGGTCACTACACATTTATATTTCCACTGTTACTATACAATATGCTACACAGACCCGGTCACTACACATTTATATTTCCACTGTTACTATACAATATGCTAGACAGACCCGATCACTACACATTTATATTTCCACTGTTACTATACAATATGCTACACAGACCCGGTTACTACACATTTATATTTCCACTGTTACTATACAATATGCTACACAAACCCGGTCACTACACATTTATATTTCCACTGTTACTATACAATATGCTACACAGACCCGGTCACTACACATTTATATTTCCACTGTTACTATACAATATGCTATACAGACCCGGTCACTACACATTTATATTTCCACTGTTACTATACAATATACTATACAGACACACTAATTAATACTTGGTTATTCAGTCATACCACTGTTCTCATTGTACTGTTACTGTATGTTACTTTAAATAGCACTCACTTGATAAAAAGGTAGGTGTAGGTTTAGTTTTTAGATTTTGTTCAAAAGGAAGTACAGTTCTCGACTTTTTTGATGTGTTGTACTCTCCAAATAACATGAACGACCATTGTCGACTTATTTCGATCCCTGACTACAGGCAAACGTCATCTCAAGGTGTATGATATAGCACAGTGGTGGAGTGTTTACTTACTTGAGGAAGAATGGTGGAAGTCGAGGAGTGTGATATAGCAGTGGTAGAGCGTTTACTTACTTGAGGAAGAATGGTGGAAG
Organism: Gigantopelta aegis; assembly: GCF_016097555.1. Classification (NCBI taxonomy): domain Eukaryota; kingdom Metazoa; phylum Mollusca; class Gastropoda; order Neomphalida; family Peltospiridae; genus Gigantopelta; species Gigantopelta aegis. The sequence continues at coordinate 117,279,265 of NC_054702.1, forward strand.
TCCAGGAGTGTGATATAGCACAGTGGTGGAGAGTTTACTTACTTGAGGAAGAATGGTGGAAGTCCAGGAGTGTGATATAGCACAGTGGTAGAGCGTTTACTTACTTGAGGAAGAATGGTGGAAGTCCAGGAGTGTGATATAGCACAGTGGTAGAGCGTTTACTTACTTGAGGAAGAATGGTGGAAGTCCAGGAGTGTGATATAGCACAGTGGTGGAGAGTTTACTTACTTGAGGAAGAATGGTGGAAATCAAGGAGTGTGATATAGCACAGTGGTAGAGCGTTTACTTACTTGAGGAAGAATGGTGGAAGTCAAGGAGTGTGATATAGCACAGTGGTAGAGCGTTTACTTACTTGTGGAAGAATGGTGGAAGTCCAGGAGTGTGATATAGCACAGTGGTGGAGAGTTTACTTACTTGTGGAAGAATGGTGGAAGTCCAGGAGTGTGATATAGCACAGTGGTGGAGAGTTTACTTACTTGTGGAAGAATGGTGGAAGTCCAGGAGTGTGATATAGCACAGTGGTGGAGAGTTTACTTACTTGAGGAAGAATGGTGGAAGTCCAGGAGTGTGATATAGCACAGTGGTGGAGTGTTTACTTACTTGAGGAAGAATGGTGGAAGTCCAGGAGTGTGATATAGCACAGTGGTGGAGAGTTTACTTACTTGAGGAAGAATGGTGGAAGTCCAGGAGTGTGATATAGCACAGTGGTGGAGCGTTTACTTACTTGAGGAAGAATGGTGGAAGTCCAGGAGTGTGATATAGCACAGTGGTGGAGAGTTTACTTACTTGAGGAAGAATGGTGGAAGTCCAGGAGTGTGATATAGCACAGTGGTAGAGCGTTTACTTACTTGAGGAAGAATGGTGGAAGTCCAGGAGTGTGATATAGCACAGTGGTAGAGCGTTTACTTACTTGAGGAAGAATGGTGGAAGTCAAGGAGTGTGATATAGCACAGTGGTGGAGAGTTTACTTACTTGAGGAAGAATGGTGGAAGTCCAGGAGTGTGATATAGCAGTGGTGGAGAGTTTACTTACTTGAGGAAGAATGGTGGAAGTCCAGGAGTGTGATATAGCACAGTGGTGGAGAGTTTACTTACTTGAGGAAGAATGGTGGAAGTCCAGGAGTGTGATATAGCACAGTGGTGGAGAGTTTACTTGAGGAAGAATGGTGGAAGTCCAGGAGTGTGATATAGCACAGTGGTAGAGCGTTTACTTACTTGAGGAAGAATGGTGGAAGTCCAGGAGTGTGATATAGCACAGTGGTAGAGCGTTTACTTACTTGAGGAAGAATGGTGGAAGTCAAGGAGTGTGATATAGCACAGTGGTGGAGAGTTTACTTACTTGAGGAAGAATGGTGGAAGTCCAGGAGTGTGATATAGCAGTGGTGGAGAGTTTACTTACTTGAGGAAGAATGCTGGAAGTCCAGGAGTGTGATATAGCACAGTGGTGGAGAGTTTACTTACTTGAGGAAGAATGGTGGAAGTCAAGAAGTGTGATATAGCACAGTGGTAGAGCCAGACCTGTCAACCTTTAGTCAAGAGAAAGCAGGAGGTGTGTGTTGAAAAAGCAGGAGATTTTGTCAAAAAGCAGGAGATTTTTTAAATTCACACAATTTAACCCAAAATCGCAAGATTTAAAAAAAACATTATTACAATAAGATATGAATACTTTATAATGTCATATATACTTCTTAACCTTAGATCTTGGCATTAAAAAAAAAAAAAATTAGTAATGTTTTTGTTTTTTTTAAAGTTTAAATATTATTATGATTTAATACATATTTTAAAAAAATAAATATTTTATCCAAAAATGTTAAGAACATGAACAAGAAATAATTTTTTTAATTAGTACATTTACAGTATTACACTTACAGCCTTACAGGTTGCGTTACATTATCATTTGTGGTTAGTGTACCTAACAATCTAATTAAAATTAGCTCCACTATTACATGTGGATCTAAAGACAGCCAGTTGGAGCTCATGTCCACCAATCAAAACCTTACTTGCAGAATCCTGCCAGTGATTTAAAACTAACAACACTGCGTAGTCCCCAATGTCCATGTAACATTTCGTCTGTAAATAATAATTTAAATATTGACCAATCACACTTCGCCTTTTATAACGTTATTTGGGAGCATACAAATTCTAAAAATATCGGGCGAGTCTATTTTAGTGGCCACAGTACAGCGAACCATACCAATACGTACGGGGTGGGTTATCAGTTTTCAATTTTACATTAAAAATTATTTATTTATTTATAAAATTAAAAAAAAACTAAATCAGTCTTCAGTTTTACATTACAAATTATTTATTTTATAAAATAAAACATGTTTTAAGGCATTCGTAATTCACACGAAACATGTCGTATACCCTCAGGATAATTCGGAATGTTTTCAAATTATTTTTAAATCACTGGCAGGATTCTGCAAGTAAGGTTTTGATTGGTGGACATGAGCTCCAACTGGCTGTCTTTAGATCCACATGTAATAGTGGAGCTAATTTTAATTAGATTGGTGTACCTAAGTACCAAAGACAAATTTATATAAATCTTATAAATTAATATTCAGTTTTTACTATAATGAGGAAAGGTGGCGTGGTACTTATTTAAAATCATTATAATGATGCAATAAACATTGTATTTTCATTAATCATAAGTAAAACCTCATTACGGACATCGTGTGAAATATACCGGAATTATACTCATTTCAGTGAGTAACTTTATGTCAATGTCAAACAACATTTTTTAATTGTACACAAATAATTTCTTGAAGTGTACCCTTATAACCAACATTTTACTGCACAAACATACAAAATTAACTGACACAAGTATGTTTATACAGCTAATTGGTCTTTTCGTTGTCTTGTTGTGACATGTGATTTTAACATGCATCGTGTGTATCGCTGTCAACTCGGAGTCTGGCAGTTCAGATTCGTCATAGTTGCATTATGTAATCCAGTGGGAAGACATTTTACAATTCAGAGGTGTTATTAGAACTAGATTGGATAGTTTTTTTTTTTTATATGGCAACACTGAATGTCAATACACAGCCTGTTGAATTAGCGGCAACACGCTTCGTAGCCATTACGATGACAACAAACATTATAATAACACGTCATTTTATAAACTCCATGTGCTTTTTTAACAATATAAATAGGCTATCCCACAATTCTCACTTCGGCAAAGGTTAAACAGTCGGGACAATTCGGCCTGTTACATTCTCAGAAACCGAAAGTAGTCGATATTTTCTGAATGAGAAAAAAAGGCAGAGTTACTTCCCTTCTGTTATTTTGACAAAAGAGGATCGATTTTTTTTTATGCTTACAAAAATGTCATTTAACAGGAGAAACTGTCTCCCGCACAGGTGAAAGGAGATTTGATCAAATACCGGGAGACTCCCGTGGAATCCGGGAGGGTTGACAGGTCTGGGTAGAGCGTTTACTTACTTGAGGAAGAATGGTGGAAGTCAAGGTGTCTGATATAGCACAGTGGTGGAGAGTTTACTTACTTAAGGAAGAATGGTGGAAGTCGAAGAGTGTGATATAGCAGTGGTGGAGCATTTACTTACTTGAGGAAGAATGGTGGAAGTCAAGGAGTGTGATATAGCACAGTGGTGGAGAGTTTACTTACTTGAGGAAGAATGGTGGAAGTCAAGGTGTCTGATATAGCACAGTGGTGGAGAGTTTACTTACTTAAGGAAGAATGGTGGAAGTCGAAGAGTGTGATATAGCACAGTGGTGGAGCGTTTACTTACTTGAGGAAGAATGGTGGAAGTCAAGGAGTGTGATATAGCACAGTGGTGGAGAGTTTACTTACTTGAGGAAGAATGGTTGAAGTCAAGGAGTGTGATATAGCACAGTGGTGGAGAGTTTACTTACTTGAGGAAGAATGGTGGAAGTCAAGGTGTATGATATAGCACAGTGGTGGAGAGTTTACTTACTTGAGGAAGAATGGTGGAAGTCAAGGAGTGTGATATAGCACAGTGGTAGAGTGTTTACTTACTTGAGGAAGAATGGTTGAAGTCAAGGAGTGTGATATAGCACAGTGGTGGAGTTTTTACTTACTTGAGGAAGTATGGTGGAAGTCAAGGAGTGTGATATAGCACAGTGGTAGAGTGTTTACTTACTTGAGGAAGAATGGTGGAAGTCAAAGAGTGTGATATAGCACAGTGGTGGAGAGTTTACTTACTTGAGGAAGAATGGTGAAGTTAACCTTTAGACTACTGGATTAATTTTTAACAAAAACCATGTTGAGTGGGTACAAGTTTATAATTGTTACTCACATATATTCACTTAAATGTTTCATAAATACATGAAATAAAGTTCATATATGAATCGGTAAGTATTATTATCGTCTTTTTTTGTAATTTTTATTATTTTAGATGGGCTAATGGTGATTAAAATTAGGCAAAAAATCGAAAAAGTTGCGTTTACATACGGGCATTTGTGGCCAGCTGTCCAGTATTTATGTCCATTATTCCCGATAACAGTGGTTTACTGACCAGAATTGTTTTTAAAACCCGAACTACGATTCATATTGCAATATTTGGTAATTTTCGTTGTTGGTAAAACGATCAAATTTATTATCAAATTAGCTGTTACAATCAGCTATTGATCCCTGAAAATTACCACGACGTGCCGCCATTGTTGTCAAGCGAAAATACTTGCCGAAAACCACTTTTTGAACTCAAAATTTCAAGGTATTTTCAATTGAAAAAATCAAAACAAAAACCACCATTTTGAAAAAAAATCTTTTTTCTTTAATTATATTTCCGTTTCCAGTGAGTGTCGTGTGCAAAACGGCGGGAAATATGAATTGGGGAATGCACTGTATACAGTGTACAGTATATCGACTGACGTGACGTCGGGCGAGATATCTCGCCTGCAGTAGTCAGAAGGTTAAGGTGTATGATATAGCACAGTGGTGGATAGTTTACTTACTTGAGGAAGAATGGTGGAAGTCCAGGAGTGTGATATAGCAGTGGTGGAGCATTTACTTACTTGAGAAAGAATGGTGGAAGTCAAGGAGTGTGATATAGCACAGTGGTGGAGAGTTTACTTACTTGAGGAAGAATGGTGAAAGTCCAGGAGTGTGATATAGCACAGTGGTAGAGCGTTTACTTACTTGAGGAAGAATGGTAGAAGTCAAGGTGTATGTTATAGCACAGTGGTGGAGCGTTTACTTACTTGAGGAAGAATGGTGGAAGTCGAGGAGTGTGATATAGCACAGTGGTGGAGAGTTTACTTACTTGAGGAAGAATGGTGGAAGTCAAGGTGCATGTTATAGCACAGTGGTGGAGAGTTTACTTACTTGAGGAAGAATGGTGGAAGTCAAGGAGTGTGATATAGCACAGTGGTAGAGCATTTACTTACTTGAGGAAGAATGGTGGAAGTCAAGGAGTGTGATATAGCACAGTGGTGGAGAGTTTACTTACTTGAGGAAGAATGGTGGAAGTCGACTTCCATATTCAAACTGATCGTCAAATTTGATGAAGTGTTTCTCAAACTCGGCATACTCTGTCTGCAGTTAATAATAAAGTTAAACGTAAATAACTATCAGTTAGTCTTTGAGTATGAATACAAATATTTAATATTATTAAATACTTATGACATAATTAACATTTAAAGAGCATTTTATTTCTGATTTCACACTTTCCATTGATACAATGGTCATATTTCTGTACCTCGTTTATCTAAATGGAAGATGTCAGTGACTTTATGTTTTCACCAATAAATACTGTTACTTAATGACATCATGATGGCCTAGTAATCAACCATAAACCTTTCACTCTTTAACACCATGTTTAACCATCTTTATGCATACACAGATCTCCTCACCTCAGATTCTGTGGGAAGAATTCCTTTCCCAAACAGTTCCGTCATGACAGATTTGTACATAACGGTTTGTATGACAGCGTGAAGACTCTCACAGTCTGAAATGTACAGTACTTCATACAAAACAACATTCAATAAATCACAACATTCAATAACACACAACATTCAATGACAAACAGAATTCAATAACACAACATTCAATAACAAAACAACATTCAATAACAAACACCATTCAATAACACACATTCAATAACACACAACATTCAATAACAAACCAACATTATTCAATAACAAACAACATTCAATAACAAACCTCGGTGGCGTCGTGGCATGCCATCGGTCTATAGGCTGGTAGGTACTGGGTTCGGATCCCAGTCGAGGCATGGAATTTTTAATCCAGATACCGACTCCAAACCCTGAGTGAGTGCTCCGCAAGGCTCAATGGGTAGTTGTAAACCACTTGCACCGACCAGTGATCCATAACTGGTTCAACAAAGGCCATGGTTTGTGCTATCTTGCCTGTGGGAAGCGCAATAAAAGATCCCTTGCTGCCTGTCATAAAAGAGTAGCCTATGTGGTGACAGCGGGTTTCCTCTAAAAAAATCGGTGTGGTCCTTAACCATATAACCATAAATAAAATGTGTTGAGTGCGTCGTTAAATAAAACACTTCTTTCTTTTCAATAACAAACAACATTAAATAACAAACAACATTCAGTAACACACAACATTCAATAACAAACAACGTTCAATAACAAACAACATTCAGTAACACACAACATTCAATAACAAACAACAGTCAGTAACAAACAACATTCAGTAACAATGTTCAGTAACAAACAATGTTCAATAACAAATAACATTCAGTAACACACAACATTCAATAACAATGTTCAGTAACAAACAATGTTCAATAACAAACAACAGTCAGTAACAAACAACATTCAGTAACAATGTTCAGTAACAAACAATGTTCAATAACAAACAACATTCAATAACAAACAACATTCAATAACAAACAACATTCAGTAACACACAACATTCAATAACAAACAACGTTCACTAACAAACAACATTCAGTAACACACAACATTCAATAACAAACAACAGTCAGTAACAAACAACATTCAGTAACAATGTTCAGTAACAAACAATGTTCAATAACAAATAACATTCAACAATAAAAACAACATTCAATAACAACAACATTCAATAACAAATCAACATTCAATAACAAACAACGTTCAATAACAAACAATATTCAATAACAAACATTCAGTAACAAACAATGTTCAATAACAAACAACATTCAATAACAAACAACATTCAGTAACAAACAATGTTCAATAACAAACCAACATTTAATAACAAACCAAATTCAATAACATACAACATTCAATAACAACACACAACATTCAATAACACAACATTCAATAACAAACCAACATTATTCAATAACAAACAACATTCAATAACAAACAACATTCAGTAACACACAACATTCAATAACACACAACGTTCAATAACAAACAATGTTCAGTAACACACAACATTCAATAACAAACAACATTCAGTAACACACAACATTCAATAACAAACAACGTTCAGTAACAAACAACATTCAGTAACACACAACATTCAATAACAAACAACATTCAATAACAAACAACATTCAGTAACACACAACATTCATAACACACAACATCCAATAACAAACAACATTCAATAACAAACAATGTTCAGTAACAAACAACATTCAATAACAAACAACATTCAATAACAAACAACATTCAATAACACACAACATTCAGTAACAAACAATGTTCAGTAACAAACAACCTTAATAACAAACAACATTCAATAATAAACCAACATTCAATAACAAACAACATTCAATAACAAACCAACATTCAGTAACAAACAACATTCAATAACAAACAACCAACAATGAGAAATTGATATACTAAATCAAGTTTATGCCTTTTAATTGGAGTATCAGATAAATACAAGTATAATTTTAATATCAATTTCAATTTTTGTAAACCCCCCCACCCTCCAAAAAACCACAAAAAAGAACATTTCTTGAAGACAACTCAATAAATCTTTGAAAGTATGGCTATTTGAGGGAAAGGAGGGGAGAGGCACAGAGGAGGGGGAAAGAGGGGAAAAGGGATGGGGCAGAGAGAGAAATTTAAATGTTGTTTGAAGTTATATAGGAGACTTTCTGATATAACAAACTATGTTATATATAAGAGGTCTACCTCCTGTAGTGACATGATCTAGATGTTGTTTGAAGTTATGTAGGAGACTCGGTGATATTGAAGCCAGCTGAGACGCAGCCAACCTTCCCTTGACAGCATCATGGAGGCTGGTGTGGTACTTGAAGAACGACTCTTCTGTGATGGACGCTGAAACAGTAATATAGTTAAACTGAGCATAATTACACACTTACACCATTCACTGTGCTTTCAGTACAACACTTCTAAAGTAAAACTTCAATATATGTATTCTTTAAATTCTGAGTTACTTTCAACAAAAGTAATGTACCAATGAAAGTCATTCTCTCACACTGTAAATTTTACTTTGGAACAGTTGTCACCGGCCTATAAAAACACCTGTCCCATTAACAAAAAACCCTACTGTTTATGCTCACTGCAATTATCTTAAACACCGGTAATCATGTGACAGTGGTTAAGCCATCAGACATAAGGCTAGTAGGTTCTAGGTTCGTTGCCCAGTACCAGCTTTCATGACTCCTTTGTTAATTGTTAGTGAGAGAGAAGTCGGTGTAGTGGCCGTACACTGACTTCTCTTTCACTAACCACCAACAACTAACCCACAGTACTCAACAAACAGCCCAGATAGCATGCTCGAACCTTAATAAGCATGAATATAAGTTGAAATGAATGAATGACAGACACCAAACAGTCTAAGTTTAAAATGTGTCCTTCTGATAATGCATGTAATGACATTATTGACAAAAACACCATTCAACACTCGGGTAAACTGCATCAGAGAACATCATAAAGTAAGAATTTATTTTCTAGTGTTAAGTTGACTTACCAACTCGTTGAACAGAATTCTGAACTGCTTGGCCAAAACTGACATTGCTGGAATAAAAAAAATGTCCATAATCCTCTGGATCAGTGAAGAATGTATACCGCTCGCCTGTAATATACAGACTGAAGATGGAACCAAGCTGAAATAAAACACGAACACCTGCATTATCATACTACACGGAATTTTTCAGAAAAAAGATTTATGGATCAAAATTATAAACAATTTTTTTTAAATTTTAAAATGATTTTCATTCTTTTCAAGTTCAAACTGTGATACCGAATTTTGCAATAATATAAATTTATAACATAGTGTATCTATATTATCTTTACATTTCACAAGAAAAAATTTCTAAGGTCACTTTTCACGCCCTTGTTTTGGCTTCGTACACAATAAATGTAACATATCTCACCATAAATTTACTTCAAATTCACATTTCATAAATAGTACAATTTTTTTTTTTAATACAATATTTTCTTTAGTTAATAGCAATTTTGCATTGCAACTTTTCCATCATTTATGTATCAAGTTTATTGTTATTATAAGGATATGCAAATTGATGTCATTGGAATATTGACGTCATTCAAATTCAAAATTAGCTATATTAATTAATTTAATTATTACAATGCTTCACTACATTAAAATATTTACTGGTCTACTACCCTTAACCCATGTCAAAATAGTTGTAAGAACAGACAACGCAGGTTTTATGTTGGTATGTTTTTATTTTTCATAATTTTGGACAAAATATTAAGTTTAAGAAATTAAAAGTACCATTCGTCAAATGTATTGTATAAAAAATCCCCACCCTTTGATATGTTATAGTTATTGTGTACAAAGCAGAAATAAGGGTAAAAAAAATGACACGTCAACATTAATAAATAGTTTAATCATTATGCAATGTTACTGTCACTTTAACTTGTTTAATAATTTAAAAAATTTAAAGTTTGTTTTGATTAACAACACCACTAGAGCACATTGATTAATTAATCATCGGCTATTGGATGTCAAACATTTGGTAATTCTGACAGTCATCAGAGGAAACCCACTATATTTTTCCTAATGCAGCAAGGGATCTGTTATATGCACTTTCCCACAGACAGGAAAGCACATACCATGGTCTTTGACCAGTTGTGGTGCACGGGTTGGAATGAGAAAAAACACAATCAGTTGTAAGATGAAGGAGAACCTGTGGTCAGGGCTACTCCACTGAAAACTATTCCTTGGAAAGATGGAGCACAGGGTAGAGACATCAGATGTAAGGACTTTGATGAGGAACCATTATGAATAGGTTCACTAATAACCCTGCATTAGAAGCTACTCATGCTGTTAAATCCTCTTACATTCCAAATGTCCGTAGTTATCTGTAGACGATCCACCCCAGAAGGATGATGATGTATATAGTGAATGGAATTTTGAGGTGAAATGTTTAACAATTGATCCTCAAATTAGTCATAATGCTATGCTTCAGGCAATTAGGAGACCGTTGCGAGGAGTTGCTCGTAGGATGTTAATTCCGTTAGGAGAAAGAGCAAGTGTTAATGACATTTTGTCAAAACTTGATATGTTGTATGGTGATATTTCAACAAATGGCTTGGTCATGCAATAATTTTGCAATTCTTTTCAAAAACCAGAGGAAATAGTGAAAACATGGAGTCTATATTACATATCGCAAATGATGGTGGATGTTTGGAAAGGGAAGCCAAAAATGAGTTGCTATGACATAAATTTTGAACTTCATTGCATTCGGATAAGTTAAAAAGCCAAACTAGACACAAATATGACATGATCAAAGATTATGATGTATAGCTGAGAGAGCTTAGGAAAGTTGAAAAGGAACTCAGTGTTGTAAACACCAGTGGTTCAAGCAGGAAAGTTTAACAGCAAGCTGTCAGATGGTCCAGAGTCAGTTGGGAATTTGGAACAGGTGATGGAAAGTAAAATACAAACTTTAGAAAAGAGACTAAATGACAAGACTGAGGACAAGTTTAATCTAATTTTGAAAAAACCCTGGATACTTGTAATGTAGGAAAACTGAGAGGAAATCAGAATCATCCATGTGGCAGAGGTAACTTCAACAATGTTTGGGTTTCGCAGGTTATAACCAGTGATTTATCAAAGATTATGCAAAGATAGTGCAACCATGGGACCAGTCCTGCTGCGAAAAAGTCCAAGAAGAAAAGGAAACGAATTGCAGCTCTAGTATAGATAGGAAAAGCATCAGCAGTTAGCTTTTGAGAAGATTAAAAGGATGTAGACTAAACCTCCTGTGTTAGCCTAAGCTAATTATTTTTTTGCCATTTATTCCACACACAGATTGCAGTGGAACAGGATTGGGAGCTATACTGTATCAGAAACAAGATGGTGTGGAGAGTTTTATTGCTTACGCAGGTCAAGGGCCAATTGAACATAACTATGCAGTGCATAAGTTAGAATTTTGGTCTTTAAATTGGGCCACAACAGACATATTTCATGATTATCTCTATGGTAGTACTTTTCATGTAATAACAGACAATAATTTACTTACATATGTGCTGACCAAAGCTGGATGCAACAAGTCATCTTACTTTATCTTATAGAGTAGGAATGTTGTACGCAGATGCAGATGGTCTTTCAAGGAAGCTAGATTTAGTTGGGAGTGTGTCTAGTCAGACGATTCCTCATTAGGCCAGTTAGGATGTAAGTCCCATGGATACTTTCAACAACATTGATTGGGAAACTGAGCAGGTAAAGGATAAAGCAATTCGTAGTTATCCATCTTGTAAGAAGTTGTTTTGTTCCCAGGGGAGAAGACATATGGAGAGAGTTTCCAGCAGTACAGAAGTACCTCAAAGAACGGCACAATCTGGAATTGGTCAATGGTATTCTGTACAGAAACGCTTCTTTGGATGGACAAAAGGTGAAACAACTTGTGTTACCGGAGCAGCACAGGACTACACCATTCATGGGTATTCACGATGATGTTGGTCACCAGGGTAAGGAAAAGACTTTGTGGTTGGCTAAACAACATTTCTATTGGCCTGGACTTGATACAGATATTAACAGAAGAGTGCAGCATTGTGGTCGGTGTATCAGGCGGAAGACACCAGTGAGACCTGCAGCAGGATTGGTTCCCATGGAAACTACTAGACCCATGGAACTTGTCTATATGGATTTTTAAAGCTTCAAAACATTGAGGAGAATATTCTGGTTATTACTGACCATTTTACTAGATATGCTCAAGCTATACCATGTTGAAATCAAACTAGTCTAACTACAACAAAAGCTCTATATGAACATCTTATTCTGTTTTATAGCTTTCCCAAATGATTACATAGCGATTAATGCAGAAACTTTGAGAGCAAAGTGATAAACAAGCTGTGTAACTGGTTATTTGTCGCATTACTTGATGTTCGGTTGGAATCCGAGATTATCTGTTGACGCATTTTTGTGTACAGAACCTTGGAGTGAAGGAGCGCTGGATCCTTATGTACAGAAGTTGCGGAAGAGAATGCAGTTTACATATCAATCAGCGGCAACGGAAGCTTTGAAATCTTCTGACAAGAACAAAGAAAGATATGACAAAAGAGTTCAAGATTCCAAGTTAGAACTGGGAGACTGAGTGCTGGTTCGAAAAGTTTTAGAATATGATCATGAGGAACTTGTTAAAGTTAACCACAAGGTTTAGCCTAAACAGCTGGTTAGGAATCGAGCGAGAGTTGAATTAGTGTAACTTCTAAATCTTCTAATTCAAGTAGCAATGGTTCTCAAACATACATCAAGTATGTTATTCCACAGCGAAGATCATTGCAACCAACAATATCTGTGGAGACTCAATTCACCTAGAAGAGGATACTCCATGGGATTTAGGGATTGACTTTATCCAAAGACATGAGAGTATCTGGAACCAGGAACACTCGCCTGTGGGTGATGGACTTGTATTGGAAGAACACTCATCTGTGGATAATGGAGTTGGATGAGACGCATCATTGGAAATTCCAGAGCAACCAAATACACATTTTCAGCGGAATCGTAAACCTCCCGACAGATACAGGGATTGGGTGTATTGTACATGATGAGGTGTTTGTCTAGTTTTTGTCTCAAACACATTTTATGATATGTATATAGTGTGTTAACTAGCTTTTAAGATGTTTTAGATTGATTCTCTTGAATGGGAGAGTTGAAAATTTCAACTCATGATTGTGTTACTATGTGCTACTGCAAATGGCATTTCTGTAACATGTTGCAGAACGTGTTATACAGTATTCAAAATAAGCACTTGTTCGTTTGTCCTAGGACATTTTGTTTGTCCGATCAGATTTTCACTTGTCAGCTGACAAGTAAAAATCTGATCGGACAAACAAAATGTACATTGGTGGTTGTCCAGTGAACAAGTGAAAATGTTCAATGAAATTTCATGTTAAGCAATGAAAAACATTGTACCCGGTACTTGAATAAAACAAAGTATTTATTTGGATATGTAAACGTACTGTCGGACAAGTAGATTTCTAGATGTATTTGTCAGGTGAACTAGTGAAAAATTCTACTTATTTGTATCACCGTTATACAACATAGAACTTGTTTTTATGATTGATTAATATTATTCTGTGATGTTTCTACCACAAACATTTGTGCATTTTATTATTGTTATTATTGATGCTAATGTATGTTTAATTTATTTTACAGATACAGTACTGAAAAATATTGCTATTACCATGGCCGTAGCTAGGATTTTTTTGTTTGGGGGGGCAACTGAGTAGTTAATAGTCTAAAACTCCTTTTCTTTAAGTTTCTATAATGCTTTCCGAATTTTTTCTGGTGGGGGGACAACTGCCACCCTTGCCCCCCTGCTAGCTACGGCCCTGATTACCATAATATCAATGTACAGTGATACTTTCAGAGTTTCATAATTAATGTGTACAGGTATGTAGCTGTTATAAATTTGAATTTGTATTCAATTAATGCATAGGCCTACCATTTTCTTACCAGTTTTAGGATCAACTATATAAACTATAGGTTCAGCAGAGACAATGTCAGAAGACATTTTCCTTCAAAAGGGAAAGTATGTAACCAGGGATAGTTTTGTAAAATTTATAACAAAAATTATTATCATATATTATTATATGATTTCACTATTATTAATGCACCATATTAATATCTGTATATTAATAAAGATATGTTTTACCTTTATTACAGCTTTTACACTTTAATTATTAATTAAAAGTGTTATGACAGGCCATATCGTATTCTTAATTTTATTGTCAATATATGGATTGGTCAGCTGTTACTATTTTATGCAGTTGGGTGTAGTCAGTAAAAATCCCATCTTTTTCCCAGTCAAATTAAGCACACCCTTGGCATTCTATCTTGATATTCAGATTAGACACACATACAAGAATATTTATGTGAAAACTATTCACAGACTGCAAAGTCGTTATATTATCTGTTATTTATGTTATCACCCCTGGGCCCTAGACTGCTGTGGGTTCAGTGTAAAAAAAGTATTGACTTAATGTGTGCTCTGCACTAAAACATGTCAACATAAAAAAACTGCCTTGTTGGTCTCAGAACTATTTTAACAAGGGTCAAGCTTAGCAGACCTGTAAATAGTTTAATGTAGTGATGCAATGTAATAATTAAATTAATTAATATAGCCAATTTTGAATTTGAATGACGTCAGTATTCCTATGACGTCAATTCATTTAACAATGACCAGAAACAAAAAGGATGTGTAAAGTGTGTAGAAATAAACATTCCAGTCAATAGACCTACATCTAATAGCATTACAGTCAGAGGTTTAAAATGTTCCATAACACTACTGTCATGTATGATTTTGCGCTTTCAAAACTTTTAGAGTATGATCACATGACCATGATCATCATGGGATAAACTTCACCTCTTTTCGTTTTGCTTCAATAAACAAGACAGGTGCTCGACCAAATTCTAAAGCACACCCCAACCACGGAATCCACCCACTATACAATGGAGGATAATTGGTGTGTTTCTTTCTCTTAATTAATAATGTGAAGACAACGATTAGAAAGACAGTCAATGCCCACACTACTTCCGTTCCCAACTCCATTACTGGAAACTATCATTAGCTTCCAGGACGAAACCATGAGCAACCCACAGTAAAATCTAAATTCTGACGCAGGCCAATCTGATATAAAATAAATCGTATGACATCGCAATCAAATCCTATATAGGCGATAGCACGCACAAATAATGATTAATCAAAATGACTCGTCTCTGATTGTTTTTAATTTTTACAACATAACAGTTTAAAATCTTGGGTAAATAATGTTTACTTTCGAACGGCCCAATTTAATATAGATTTCATTCTACTTTAGGCTGTCATCAAAGTTCACTGGTTTTGTTAATATTATTCGCAAAATGTGAACAAAAGTGTACGTACAAAACCAATCTATTTGCATCTAACGACAACAACGAAAGTCGGCAAGTGCAGTGAAGTCAAATTTGTGAATTTTTAATTTAAATCTTATAATTTTACACGCCAAACTTACAATGTCATTAAAAACTTTGCCTCTGTTGTTCATTAATCTTGGTGGAGAAATGATGTATATTCTTGATCAACGTTTAAGGGCACAGAATATTGCAGACGAAAAAGCAAAAAAAGGTGTGGCTTTTTCTTTTCTTTCTTTTTTAAATTTTAAATAAAATTAGATAAAACTCTGTCCTAAAATTGTAAGCCCTAAGTTATGTCAGTAATGCCTCTTTCATATTTTTTTCCTTTTTTTTAGCTATATGGTTGTCAAGCTTTAGGTTTGATTTCCACCTGCACCCCCTTGACAATATTTGTTAGAATTAGTGTAAGTTTAGGGTTAGGGTTAGTTATATACAATACCTTTTCAAACATTTTGTTCTATAAAAGCAACATAATGTTTATGTTTTGTAATCCAGTAACTTACGTTTTGCCTTTGAAACATACATTTTGAGTATTCTGTATAAAAATTTCCTCCACAAGGGTGCTTTTGGTAGAAATATAGCACAGAAAACACAACGAAGCATTATGGGACTAAAGGTTTGTTTTATTCCATAGACGCTCAGTTCATTCCGTCAACATACACCCTAGATTTATAAGGGTGTTGATTTTCTGCTTATGAAAATTGTGTTTTCCGTTTACTGAACTAAAATTGTGTTTATATCTTCAGAAATAGTCAGGTAAGGCTTTTGGACTGCTATGCATTTTTAGTGGTATTTAATAAACATTCTTCCTTGATATAAAGAAGTACACTGATATATTTATTTAATATAATGGTACGAAATACGACGGATATTATATATAAAGGGTGAAACCGTATTTTCATTGGTTGAGTCATCTTTCATCAGGATCCAAATTCAATCGAACGCAGCCTAGGAATTTACCCTACTGAATAAGGAAGGAAAGGAAATGTTTTATTTAACAACGCACTCAACACATTTGTTTTATTTATGGTTATATGGCATCAGACAATGGTTAAGGACCACACAGATAGTGAGAGATGAAACCCACTGTCGCCACTTCATAGGCTATTCTTTTCTATTAGCAGCAAGGGATCTTTTACATGCACCATCCCACAGACAGGATAGTACATACCACAGCCTTTGTTAACCAGTCATGGAGCACTGGCTGGAACGAGAAATAGCCCAATGGGTCCACCGACAGGGATCGATCCTAGACCGACCGCGCATCAAGTGAATGCTTTACCACTGGGTTACATCCCGCCCCCTACTGAATAAAACCGAACAGAGCTGAGTGATATAAACAAAATGGTGGCCAACAATGTTCGGAAACGTGTGTTTACATTTTTTGGTAGAGTAACATCTTTAGTTGTGCTAAGATGGTTCAAATTATCAATTAAGTAGAAAAAAATGTATGTATATTGACAAATAAATAAATTGACCACTAAAGTTGGCATTTTGTTTTACAACTCAGGAGAAAATACAAATTGCACCATTCTGTCCGCAATTCCGCGATTGCGGAAAATCAGTACCCCTAGATTTATAAGTATTAAAATGCAGTCTTACTTGTTGATCCAATGTGTGGCCGAGTGGATCAGGGCCGTACCCTCTGGGGGGGCAGGGGGGGCAGCTGCCCCCCCTGAGAATCTTGTCCTTTTTTTATTTTTTTATATATCTCCAGTAATAGCATAGAAATGTTTAATCTTTATAGTATGTTAAAAATTATTTATAAAATTTAGTGCCCCCCCATGGATTTTGGTCAGGGTACGGCCCTGTGGATACAGTGCTCGGCTACAGTCCCGATGGTCTGGAGTTCGAATCCAGACCCTAGCACTACGTTGTTTGTAGTGTTTAATGCAATGTTCACCCATGTCTGTTTAAAATATAGGAATAAAAGATCATAAGTTTTCCTCAAAAAGTAGATTCAGGCTTGATACAACAATTAACAGCTATTCCCTCATTGTACACTGTAACTGAAAGTTCAATCATTGATTGTGGAAAGCAGTTGTGAAGTAGTTGCCCTAAGCTACTAAACTGTGCCATGTTTAAGCAGTTTTCACCAGAAAAGGTGAATGATCACTCCGGCCCCTTCCACATTCACATGGAAAGTTTTTAAAAACTTCAAATTAATTGATTGCAATAAAGGTTTTAATGAATTTCATTCAAAATTTCATGTGATTGCTCACCTGGCATCATTTAAAGGGACACACCCTAGTTACGGCTAGTTGTTAACCATTACAGCGTTGTTTTTCACTATTAAACCCATTTTTTCACAAATAAAATTGCACTTTACTTACCGTTTATTATTTAGAATATACATTTCCATTCACCTGAAGTGTTTTTTGGTAATCCTGGTTTTTGTAATGCCACAAAATGCATTTTTCGTATTTCATAAATCGCACGCACGTCCGGGAAAAAACCGTTGAGCAGACAAGGTCTAATCTATTTTTAGAGGGGATATTTCCATTTCAATGTCACAGACGTTGGTATATCACGTGACCGTTATCATTTTGGTTCGGTTTGTTTTCTCGTGCACGGTTCGCGCAATCAACATCCGATTTGTTGTTGTTCATTTGTGAGACCGGCCTCGGTGGCGTCGTGGCAGGCCATCGGTCTACAGGCTGGTAGGTACTGGGTTCGGATCCCAGTCGAGGCATGGGATTT
This sequence comes from Gigantopelta aegis, assembly GCF_016097555.1. NCBI lineage: Eukaryota > Metazoa > Mollusca > Gastropoda > Neomphalida > Peltospiridae > Gigantopelta > Gigantopelta aegis. The sequence goes on from NC_054702.1 coordinate 117,297,253, forward strand.
TTAATCGAGATACCGACTCCAAACCCTGAGTGAGTGCTCCGCAAGGCTCAATGGGTAGGTGTAAACCACTTGCACCGACCAGTGATCCATAACTGGTTCAACAAAGGCCATGGTTTGTGCTATCCTGCCTGTGGGAAGCGCAAATAAAAGATCCCTTGCTGCCTGTCGTAAAAAAGAGTAGCCTATGTGGCGACAGCGGGTTTCCTCTAAAAACAGTGTCAGAATGACCATATGTTTGACGTCCAATAGCCGATGATAAGATTAAAAATCAATGTGCTCTAGCGGCGTCGTTAAATAAAACAAACTTTACTTTTTTTTGTTCATTTGTGAGATTTTTCTTCACAGTTCGTGAACATTTTCAGTAACAATAAAGTTCAGACAAGTAAGTGTCCCAATACAAAATGTTACAAACCCTTAAAACCAATAATTTTGCTAAGTCTTACGATATCTGGAGAGGGGATACAACCAGGACAGAACAGGAGAGGTGAAAGAAACGCACCCCAAGTCTGTGAAATTTGTCATGACGTAGGCATTGTTGTGCTTCGAGCGACATCTACTGGTGACATCAGAATACTAACTTTCAAAATTATTTCAAGCAATTGGGACATGGGGATTCCCATGGTATTTATCGATATAAAACCTGCTTTTTCACTCCATTTGATAAAAACGTGATCTAAGTGTGTTACAGGTTTGTAGATTAACCAAATTATAATTTATTTTCGCTGGATGGAACTAGGGTGTGTGGCTTTAAGGAGATCAAGTGATTTTTGGTTCACCTTGAGTTTGCTTGTGGCAGGGCTAACTCTGGCTGATCAGAAAATGTTGCCTATAAGCTATTTTCCAACAAAATATGAATTATAACACATTTTTCCCCTGTCAAATGAAAATAAAGTTCACCAATTGTCAAAATTCGCAATTGGCGAATGTGGCAAGTGGCAGAACTAGACTTGCATGAGGAAGATTTTTTAAATGTAAGAACAAAATCTAGTTGACTAAACAACACTGTGAATAAAGATAGTTTTGTTTTAAACTCAATCCAGTATGAATTATAATTCATAGTAATAAATGCTTGTGTGCAGGTGTTTATTTTTGTTTTTCAGTGCTCCATGACATTGTTCAGACAATGTTCAATAAACGCTTTATGGAAGAACTCTTCAAGCCACAGACGTTGTATTCGAAGAAGGCGATGCGAACAATGTTTGATCGTATTGCTCATGCTTCTATCATGAGGCTCAATGCGGCCAGTATGGACAAAGTAGGTGTTCATCACAGTTCTCAGACTTCTCTCATCGAAATGTGACAAGTCACAAAAATAGCAGATTTCATAGCAAGCAATGATTCAGATGAAATACCAATGTTGGTCTTTTCACAATCCGTTATTTTCATACAAGGCACTCGTATCTTGTGACATTGCCTTTAGTCTTAGAAAATTGAACCAATTTCGTCCCCACTCATTGCAAATGTGTTAGTTTAGTGTAACCCATTTTACATGCATGTATTAAATGTAGAACATCGTTACATACAGGAGTCTTAATGGGTTACCCAACACAAAATCGTTTACCTGCATTTTTTATTTTTTTTTTTGACGGTATCCTTGTTCCATTAAAATAACATTTTGTTCTGTTCTCATGTCTGTACTGTTAATGTAATATTACTGATCACACTGGTTGTAGTGGCACAGGTCTATAATTTATTGTGTTTGTTCCATTCTAGCTGTATGACCTGATGACCATGGCGTTCAAGTATCAGGTTTCTCTCGCCCTGCGACCCAATGATATTCTCCTCATCACGTTCAACCACATGGATGCGATACGCAGCTATGTAGAAAGCAGTGCCACCATCAGACAACAAGTGGATAATGTCTACTCACTGCTGATACAGGTAAAACACACTTGTCCATCATTTTAAGACAACAAGTGAATAATGTCTACTCACTGCTGATACAGGTAAAACACACTTGTCCATCATTTTAAGACAACAAGTGGATAATGTCTACTCACTGCTGATACAGGTAAAACACACTTGTCCATCATTTTAAGACAACAAGTGGATAATGTCTACTCACTGCTGATACAGGTAAAACACACTTGTCTATCATTTTAACCCTTATCCTGCCGCATTCTTTTTGCAAATTTCAATATACAATTTTTTCATTAATAATTAAGAAAACATGAATAAAACACTACTATTTTTCTTTTAATTTAAGTGTATGCTGTGATTTATTAAGCATAGTGATTGATTTAAAGAAACAATTAAGTAGACGGCTAATTTTTTTCAGAATACAAACCTACTATAATTTTCACATTTTATATAGGTCCATATAGTTACCGCACAATTATTTTGGCGTGTTGCATAACACGAAAAAGGACCATGTCGATGTTCTAAAAAAACGGTTGATAACTGTTGCGTGGAAAAAAATGGGACCTCGCGGTGAGGGTGTGTATACCCCCGGCGCATCCACATTAATTGGTACCATACAGGCCTGATGTACTAATCATAAGCGTACGGCATCCCGTTTTGTTTTGTAGGGGTGGGAGAGGGAGAAGGGCAGGCTAATTTGTGCCCAAATTAAACGAATATACCACCAACTAAGAAACAACATTTATTAGTTTTAGCGTTCCCAACCAGCTATATATAATATAGGGTTTCAAACGAAGCACTACACATTTTTACATGCATTTAATTACAACTAGTATTGTGGGAGAAATGTTGGAAATACTAGTACATGGTGAAAAGGTTTCAGGCCAGCTCAATTTGCCCGAATGTCTCGGTCATATTTCCCGAATTTTAGATTTTGGTACTAATAAATTTATCAAAATACAATAGATCCAACATAACTACAGTTTACCTCATGATGATTAATTTATCTTTATAACATTTGCAAATGTGTGTACAGGGAATAAGTCGACCGACCCCCACCCCCCTTTCCGGTCCCTGCTCGAGCAGATTAAAAAAACAAATTCAATACATATTCCGGCGGAGCATGACTGAAATCCCCTATAAACTTCGCATTCCAGACACCCCCACCTAAAATCCCAGCACACATGCCTGATTTTTTAAAAATTGTCATGCACCATACAACCATACAAACATAATTACAAAGCATTCACTGCTTATATACAGTAACTTATTCATAAAAAGCCATGCACAGCGCCTCCCCCCCACACACAAACACACACAATTCTTGGATCCGCGACTGGTACAGTATAGTACATGCTTTAATCTATTTCCATAATTAAACAAAAAACCGGTGGCGCCACATAATTATGTGTGACACACAACGAGAATGTTTTGTGATTGGCAGAAAAACACCACACAACAAAACAACAACGAACACCGAGCACATGTACGTATTCGATCATATAGTCAACACAGCTAGTTAGAATATCGTCTGCTGTAGTATAAGTAACAACGTTGTAATTATTAATGGAAACAGTTAGCAACACATGCAAGCAATGTGTACTACTGCTGCCAAATTGTATGGCGGGAAATGTGCTGTCACATGACCTGTTGTTTATAAATAGAAATAGGGAAATGGCGCTTTTCGATGACTGTTTGATTATGTTTGTACCTTTTTTTTAGGAATTAAAAGTGATACTTGTTCTATTTTAATGCAACTGTCATAATGTAGTTCATATATAATAGTATATTATGACAACTTTGTAGAGATAAAAGAAACCGCTACCAAAAAACAAGAAATAATAACAAACAATAGCACGCGCCATTTGACGGGTCATTTTTGTTTTCCAAAAAACATAAGATGTACAGCAACAGTTTAGCAAATATTTGGATGTGTCATTCTAAGACTATTTATTGACATTTTCTTACTTTGTTTTTGACAAAAATGTCAATAATTAATTTAGAAAACAATTTTTAAATGAAAACAATGCAAAGTGACGTCATTGTGATGGCACTTGACGTGTATACAGACCTTCATTTTTGAAAAACCCAGGAGTGCTAAAAAATCGCACTCCTCAAAATGCTTACGAGGGGGGGGGGGGGGGGATGTGGAAATCACACACCTCAAAATGCAGAGGGGGGAAATCGCATCCCTCAAAATAATCAGAATTAGAGGCAAGAGACCGGGAGGAATTGCACCCATGAACATGATTAAGTTTGAGGAATAATGATTTCTAAATTAAATATCTTAAGGGTTAATGTTTTGTGTTTTCAAAATAAATATCCTAATTTAACTAATATGATGGTTATTCTCAAAGATGAAGGAATGGGCCATTGCAGTCTTACACAAGAAAAAGAAACACCATGAACACAATATTTATCGATTTCTTATGTATTATATGCATATCATGTTGCATTACAATTCTGAATCATGATTGCCCATTGGACTATTTCTCGTTCCAGCCAGTGCACCACGACTGGTATATCAAAGGCCGTGGTATGTACTACCCTGTCTGTGGGATGGTGCATATAAAAGATCCCTTGCTGCTAATCGAAAAGAGTAGCCCATGAAGTGGCGACAGCGGGTTTCCTCTCTCAATATCTGTGTGGTCCTTAACCATATGTCCGACGCCATATAACCGTAAATAAAATGTGCTGAGTGCATCGTTAAATAAAACCTTTCTTTCTTTCTTTCTATTTTTTCTGAATCATGATAATCTGTTGACTATTTATGAATAAGGAATTGAAACTGATTTGTTTGTGCTTATTCTGTTTTATTTAAAACAAGTACAATAATTTTGATTTTCATCGCAGAATGATATGATTTCTCCATGGACACAAACCTGTGAACTGAATGTAAAAGTGTAACAACCCCATGGCACAGGGTTATCACATTTATTATGATATCATAATATACATGTTATGTACCTGCAAATTCTTTATTTAACCCCCCCCTCCCCCAAAAAAAAAACCTAAAAAAAAAAAAACTGTCATAACAGAGAAAATGTCAACATCTATTGTTTTCTACCCAAATATATCTTACTACAATTTTTATAAATATATTTTTTTACAAACAGGATTAGCTTTCATTTTCGGTTAAGACGTCATTTATTATACACTCGAATCATAGCAACCCATTAAACAAAACAAAAACAAACAAACAAACCTAATGTAAATTTAATTTTAAAATATACATGCTTTACACTCGGTAAATTGGAATTAATGAGTTGAAATTAAATAGGTGTGTTTGTTTCAGGTGCCCGTCGACCGATCACATGTATTTGAAATCTGACTCTACCAAGATCAATCTTCTTGGCTTTAAATCACGTGGCAGTATCGTGAAACAGAAAGTAGAAATGTCTGGAGTACATCGCTATGCTATTAACAAAAACAAAACCTGCTTTACTAAATTCGTTTGTTGTTGGTATACGCATTTACTGTGATATCAACGTATAAACATTATACATATCATAGAATTATTGGACAACGCACCTATTATTTTTTCTGCACGTGATCAAAACGACAACAGTGTAAAATAAATTTTGCAATCATTACCTGCATTGTACAAAATTAAACAAAACAAAACAAAACAAAACCGACGAGATCTTAATAATAAGTGAACTCCTAGCTGATTGGCTCAGTGTAAAGATAACCAACCAATCGTGTTTCAATTTATAAAATGTATTCTAGGAAGTTCATTGTGAACAGAATGGAAAGGTTTGTGGCGCTGTGGATTGGATTCAATAAACAATTAAAATGGCAGAGTTAAAAACAAACAAAAAAACAAGCGTGATTTGTTCAATTTAGGGGCGCATTATTTCGCGCCCATCTGATTGAGTTGACGGGGGTTGACGGACGTGTTAGTGCTCGCGCCCATTAGAAAAGAAGGTCTGTGTATACACGTCAACGGCAGGAAACGGGTTAAGACAACAAGTGGATAATGTTTATTAACTGTTGATACAGGTAAAACACTATTGCCCATCATTTTAAGGTAACAAGTGGATAATGTCTATTCACTGTTGATACAGGTAAAACACAATTGTCCATTTCATCTTATCTGTCGTCAGCACTCTTAACCTAGGGAACAGTCCCTGGTGTTAATGACAGAATGTATGCATATATGTTCATCTAGTAAGTGGGCATAACCACACTAGATATTAATTCACATGTTATGCATGCATACACACATGCATATATGTTCATCCAGTAAGTGGGCATAACCACACTAGATATTAAATTAATTCACATGTTATGCATGCATACACACATGCATATATGTTTATCCAGTAAGTGGGCATAACCACACTAGATATTAATTCACATTTTATGCATGCATACACACATGCATATATGTTCATCTAGTAAGTGGGCATAACCACACTAGATATTAATTAATATGTTATGCATGCATACACACATGCATATATGTTCATCTAGTAAGTGGGCATAACCACACTAGATATTAATTCACTGTTATGCATGCATACACACATGCATATATGTTCATCTAGTAAGTGGGCAAAACCACACTAGATATTAATTCACATGGTATGCATGCATACACACATGCATATATGTTCATCCAGTAAGTGGGCATAACCACACTAGATATTAATTCACTGTTTATGCATGCATACACACATGCATATATGTTCATCTAGTAAGTGGGCATAACCACACTAGATATTAATTCACATGGTATGCATGCATACACACATGCATATATGTTCATCCAGTAAGTGGGCATAACCACACTAGATATTAATTCACTGTTATGCATGCATACACACATGCATATATGTTCATCTAGTAAGTGGGCATAACCACACTAGATATTAATTCACTGTTATGCATGCATACACACATGCATATATGTTCATCTAGTAAGTGGGCATAACCACACTAGATATTAATTCACTGTTATGCATGCATACACACATGCATATATGTTCATCTAGTAAGTGGGCATATTATTTTACACTTTTAAAGTTAACCTCTTTGTTGTTTAACTTTGTGGTGTGTGTCCTGAACTAAGTATCATTTGAATGCTTTGCCAAGTTTGGATGTAAGTGACTAATCACCAAGATTTGCTGATTACAGTGAAATCCCTCGATAAACCAGAGTTCCCTCCAAATCGGATGGTTTTCAGTCCTTTTTTAAATATCAGTATTTGCCAAATACAGTATGTTGGACAGACCATTCAAACATTCAGTAAACGACTTTCTGGTCACAGACATAACATTAAATATAATAAAAAAGATAAAGCTCCCCATGTGGCCCCTCATTTCAATTTACAACACCATGATTACAGTTGTGTTCTTTTACAGCAAGTTAACAGAGACCAAGCTAAGTTAGACCTTTCAGAATCTATTTGGATACATAAACTGAATACTGTTCACCCCAATGGCCTCAATGAGTACAGCCCTACTGCTTTAACAACTAAGACTTTTTATACTCTTTTGTTCTATAATTTTATTGTTATGCTATTGGTCAGCTCCTGTTTTCTTACCTAGCTTTTGTGTTTTTAACTTCCAAGCTGGCATTCTCTATTTTATACCTTACTGGTTATATGCCCAGCACTTTGTTTATTCTCCTCAGGATGTTGGTTTTTAGACTAACGAAACGTCGACTATTTAAAATATTTTTATGTAATTTAAAATTTTAAGGTGGTTTCAGTGGAAACATATATTTTTATATATACTTTTTTAAATATCAGTACAGTACTTCTGTAAACCAGATACTCCTTGGTCCCATGGTTGACTAGTTATGAAGGGTTTTACTGGACAACAAAGTGTGATGTGACTCTTGTTATTTATTGGTAGTTATGTGTGTATTTGTGTATTCCAGACGTTTGTTCCGATGTCCACCGGAGAGTTCAGCCTGGTCAGACAGACTTTACTCAGCTTCTTCCAAGACATGCACATCAGAGTAGGTGTACTCGTTATTCTCTGTGACGTGTGGAGAATATCTCTAAAATGTCAGTTTAAGAATAATAAATGTAACAAGATTTCGTTTAGCAGTATTCTCCCTTTCATCTGACCTTCTCAAGCTGATACCTTAGACAGTGACCAATTACGTGACTCTCCTGTCATTAAAAACTAATATATAGAATTTCATTGTATAATTATATATATACCAATTCATCTGAAGCAAGTTTAGAAAGTCAGTTGTTTACACAGATGATATACTCAAAGCTTACATGAAAGTATAATAGATCTGGTCTGGTGCTTATAAATCTTTTAGAGTCTGAACTCGAGACTCAAATAGAGTCTGAGACATGAACGTCATGGCAACGCCATACAAATTGTATGCGTGTGACGTCATTAGAGATTGAGTCTGGACTCTAAAAGTTTTATAAGCACGGGCCCTGTTCAGTTTTACTGAGTTTGTGTTAGTTTTATCTGTCTGAAAGTATGCTGTGTATTGATGCTGGATTCTGTTTGAGTAAGTGATACAGACTGAAGTACTCATTTATGGAACTGAGTGTGTTGAAATCTGGCCTGGGTTATCATCCTCTCAACCTTTCTACGATTTCTTGTAGGTGTCCATCTTCCTCAAAGACAAAGTTCAGAACAACAATGGCCGGTTCGTCAAGAGATGTGTTGTTTTGTAGAACGTTTGACAATTTTGATGGGAAGGTGGTGTAAGAGATTTGTAGTTATGTCCACTAAACGATGTTTGACGAGGATGGGAAGGTGGGTGTAAGAGATGTGTTGTTTTGTAGGACGTTTGATGAGGATGGGAAGGTGGTGTAAGAGATGTGATGTTTTGTAGGACGTTTGACGAGGATGGGAGGGTGGTGTAAGAGATGTGTTGTTTTGTAGGACGTTTGATGAGGATGGGAGGGTGGTGTAAGAGATGTGTTGTTTTGTTGGACGTTTGACAAGGATGGGAGGGTGGTGTAAGAGATGTGTTGCTTTGTAGGACATTTGACGAGGATGGGAAGGTGGTGTAAGAGATGTGTTGTTTTGTAGGACGTTTGATGAGGATGGGAAGGTGGTGTAAGAGATGTGTTGTTTTGTAGGACGTTTGACAAGGATGGGGAGGTGGTGTAAGAGATGTGTTGTTTGACAAGGATGGGAGGGTGGTGTAAGAGATGTGTTTTGTAGGACGTTTGACGAGGATGGGAAGGTGGTGTAAGAGATGTGTTGTTTTGTAGGACGTTTGACGAGGATGGGAAGGTGGTGTAAGAGATGTGTTGTTTTGTAGGACGTTTGACAAGGATGGGAAGGTGGTGTAAGAGATGTGATGTTTGACGAGGATGGGAAGGTGGTGTAAGAGATGTGTTGTTTTGTAGGACGTTTGATGATGGATGGGAAGGTGGTGTAAGAGATGTGTTGTTTTGTAGGACGTTTGACAAGGATGGGAAGGTGGTGTACGAGATGTGTTGTTTTGTAGGACTTTTGACAAGGATGGGGAGGTGGTGTAAGAGATGTGTTGTTTGACAAGGATGGGAGGGTGGTGTAAGAGATGTGTTTTGTAGGACGTTTGACGAGGATGGGAAGGTGGTGTAAGAGATGTGTTGTTTTGTAGGACGTTTGACAAGGATGGGAAGGTGGTGTAAGAGATGTGATGTTTGACGAGGATGGGAAGGTGGTGTAAGAGATGTGTTGTTTTGTAGGACGTTTGATGTGGATGGGAAGGTGGTGTAAGAGATGTGTTGTTTTGTAGGACGTTTGACAAGGATGGGAAGGTGGTGTACGAGATGTGTTGTTTGACAAGGATGGGAGGGTGGTGTAAGAGATGTGTTGTTTTGTAGGACGTTTGACGAGGATGGGAAGGTGGTGTAAGAGATGTGTGTTGTTTTGTAGGACGCTTGACGAGGAGGGGAGGGTGGTGTAAGAAATGTGATGTTTTGTAGGACGTTTGACGAGGATGGGAAGGTGGTGTAAGAGATGTGTGTTGTATTGTAGGACGTTTGACGAGGATGCGAAGGTGGTGTAAGAGATGTGTGTTGTTTTGTAGGACGCTTGACGAGGATGGGAGGGTGGTGTAAGAAATGTGATGTTTTGTAGGACGTTTGACGAGGATGGGAAGGTGGTGTAAGAGATGTGTTGTTTTGTAGGACGTTTGACGAGAATGGGAAGGTGGTGTAAGAGATGTGTTGTTTTGTAGGACGTTTGACAAGGATGGGAGGGTGGTGTAAGAGATGTGATGTTTGACGAGGATGGGAAGGTGGTGTAAGAGATGTGTTGTTTTGTAGGATGTTTGACGAGAATGGGAAGGTGGTGTAAGAGATGTGTTGTTTTGTAGGATGGGAGGGTGGTGTAAGAGATGTGTTGTTTTGTAGGACTTTTGACGAGGATGGGAGGGTGGTGTAAGAGATGTGTTGTTTTGTAGGACGTTTGACGAGGATGGGAAGGTGGTGTAAGAGATGTGTTGTTTTGTAGGACATTTGACGAGGATGGGAAGGTGGTGTAAGAGATGTGTTGTTTTGTAGGATGGGAGGGTGGTGTAAGAGATGTGTTGTTTTGTAGGACTTTTGACGAGGATGGGAGGGTGGTGTAAGAGATGTGTTGTTTTGTAGGACGTTTGACGAGGATGGGAAGGTGGTGTAAGAGATGTGTTGTTTTGTAGGACATTTGACGAGGATGGGAAGGTGGTGTAAGAGATGTGTTGTTTTGTAGGATGGGAAGGTGGTGTAGGTAGTACTAAACCAAATAACTTCCGGCTGGGTCAGAGTTGGAGGTGCACCCAATTTTTGATAGAGAAGTGAACACCACAAGTCCTGTGATTGGTTATATAAATGTGAGTGTGTTGGTTGTAGTTTCATCTGGGCTAAAAATGTATGCAATTTTATTTCATCTAGTACCACTGTGTCAAGTAGCCTTGTGCTTGGAACATGTATGGGGTACCTGTAAAAAAAAGTACTCAAATTTTGTGCGGAACTAGGGTAGTCATAGACGCTACCCATTATCTCAGAAATGAGCAGCTTGACACCCACTTTTTTGTGATTCGCTTTAAGGGTGAGGGGTGGTAGTATTTATATCCGTGGCGTTTATGTCGATTGATACGTTGCAGGTAGGAGTTTTAGCCACATATGTTACTATTGTCGTCTATTGGATTTGATTTGATTTGGTAGTATACACCCTGTAAGAGATGTGTTGTTTTATAGGACGTTTGACGAGGATGGGAGGGTGGTGTAAGAGATGTGTTGTTTTGTAGGACATTTGACGAGGATGGCAAGGTGGTGTAAGAGATGTGTTGTTTTGTAGGACGTTTGACGAGGATGGGAGGGTGGGGTAAGAGATGTGATGTTTGAAAAGGATGGGAAGGTGATGTAAGAGATGTGTTGTTTTGTAGGACGTTTGATGAGGATGGGAAGGTGGTGTAAGAGATGTGTTGTTTTGTAGGACGTTTGACAAGGATGGGGAGGTGGTGTAAGAGATGTGTTGTTTGACAAGGATGGGAGGGTGGTGTAAGAGATGTGTTTTGTAGGACGTTTGACGAGGATGGGAAGGTGGTGTAAGAGATGTGTTGTTTTGTAGAACGTTTGACAAGGATGGGAAGGTGGTGTAAGAGATGTGATGTTTGACGAGGATGGGAAGGTGGTGTAAGAGATGTGTTGTTTTGTAGGACGTTTGATGTGGATGGGAAGGTGGTGTAAGAGATGTGTTGTTTTGTAGGACGTTTGACAAGGATGGGAAGGTGGTGTACGAGATGTGTTGTTTGACAAGGATGGGAGGGTGGTGTAAGAGATGTGTTGTTTTGTAGGACGTTTGACGAGGATGGGAGGGAGGTGTAAGAGATGTGTTGTTTTGTTGGACGTTTGACAAGGATGGGAGGGTGGTGTAAGAGATGTGTTGCTTTGTAGGACATTTGACGAGGATGGGAAGGTGGTGTAAGAGATGTGTTGTTTTGTAGGACGTTTGATGAGGATGGGAAGGTGGTGTAAGAGATGTGTTGTTTTGTAGGACTTTTGACAAGGATGGGGAGGTGGTGTAAGAGATGTGATATGTGTTGTTTTGTAGGACGTTTGACAAGGATGGGAGGGTGGTGTAAGAGATGTGTGGCTGTAGGACGTTGACCAGGATGGGATGTGGTAAGAAGGTTCCTGTTGGACGGTAAGAGGTGGTGTAAGAGATGTGTTGTTTTGTAGGACGTTTGACAAGGATGGGATCATGTGTTGTTTTAGTAGTACGAGATGTGTTGTTTGACAAGGATGGGGAGGGTGGTGTAAGAGATGTGTTGTTTTGTAGGACGTTTGACGAGGATGGGACTGTCGATGTCTGTACATCCTGGGTGAGTGGAACTTGATTTACAGATGAATCTGCCTATGATCGTCTCAGTGCCTGTACGTCCTAGGTGAGTGAAACGTGGTTTACAGATGAATCTGTCGATGTTCATCACAGTGCACCAGAAAATGTTATGGTAGGCCAGACATTTAATTCCACAGAATTCTTGTTTAACTTATTATTCAAATTGTATGTAATATTTGCTGCTGTTTTTATGGATGACTCTTTATTTCAGGATTCTGCCATTCCCGACCCGATGGCAAAGGCTCACCTTGAACTGTTGTGTCAGCTGATCGGCGCCAACGTCACCAAGAAACATGATTTCCGCCTCAACCTCTTCAACACGGACGCGGAAGAAGAGTTAGTCTCACATTCAACTAACATGAATTTACTTTGATGACTGTTAATACTCAACTAACATGAATTTACTTTGATGACTGTTAATACTCAACTAACATGAATTTACTTTGATGACTGTTAATACACAACTAACATGAATTTACTTTGATGACTGTTAATACTCAACTAACATGAATTTACTTTGATGACTGTTAATACACAACTAACATGAATTTACTTTGATGACTGTTAATACTCAACTAACATGAATTTACTTTGATGACTGTTAATACTCAACTAACATGAATTTACTTTGATGACTGTTAATACTCAACTAACATGAATTTACTTTGATGACTGTTAATACTCAACTAACATGAATTTACTTTGATGACTGTTAATACTCAACTAAGATGAATTTACTTTGATGACTGTTAATACACAACTAACATGAATTTACTTTGATGACTGTTAATTCTTCGATTATATAACATTTAATGAAATATCAAAATATATCATCACTAAAATTGTACTTTCAGTGGACTTCTTGGCAGCAGAGGTTGACTGATGTTAGCTTTATGATAGAAACTTCATGTTTCATTGACATCAGTGGACTTCTTGGCAACAGAGGTTGACTGATGTTAGCTTTATGATAGAAACTTCATGTTTCATTGACATCAGTGGACTTCTTGGCAACAGAGGTTGACTGATGTTAGCTTTATGATAGAAACTTCATGTTTCATTGACATCAGTGGACTTCTTGGCAGCAGAGGTTGACTGATGTTAGCTTTATGATAGAAACTTCATGTTTCATTGACATCAGTGGACTTCTTGGCAACAGAGGTTGACTGATGTTAGCTTTATGATAGAAACTTCATGTTTCATTGACATCAGTGGACTTCTTGGCAGCAGAGGTTGACTGATGTTAGCTTTATGATAGAAACTTCATGTTTCATTGACATCAGTGGACTTCTTGGCAGCAGAGGTTGACTGATGTTAGCTTTATGATAGAAACTTCATGTTTCATTGACATCTTGTGAAGTCAGCCATTTCACATCCTAGTGTACAAACATCACTTGTGTCCTGTGGTTATATACTCATTCAGTAAGTTGTAAACGATATTTGACAGAACACCAACTGCTCTTTATCATATAACTACTCATATTGACCAACACTTATTTCTACGGACAGTTAGATACACTTGACTACCTCTAGTCATGTTGGATGTTTTCTCAATACTGAACATAGCTAACTTTATTTGATGCTCTATATTGCAGAGAAGCAGCCAAAATAAAACCTGTTGAGATGGCAGAGTCACAAGTAGTGAAAATTGACGCATCCAAGGTTTGTATATGTGTTCTAGCTGTATCTATATACACTGTATTTAAAAAAATCCTTTTTTTTATTGGCTTTTTCCTAGATCAACCGGTGTCCCACAACTGTTGTATTAAAAAAGCATGGTATGTGCTGTCCTGCCTGATCCATTGCAGTTACTGTCACAATTTCCATATGTTGGAAATCCAATAGCCAGTGATTACTTAATCAATGTGCTCTAGTCATTAAAGAAAAGAAATATAATGAGTAAATAGTATGGATCTGTAATACTGACTTGTATTTTGGAAAGAAATATAGTGAGTAAATAGTATGGATCTGTAATACTGACTTGTATTTTGGAAAGAAATATAGTGAGTAAATAGTATGGATCTGTAATACTGACTTGTATTTTGGAAAGAAATATAGTGAGTAAATAGTATGGATCTGTAATACTGACTTGTATTTTGGAAATAAATAATTTTTCTGATGTAACACATCAATTATATGATATGTATGCTTATGGTGATTTTCTTTTTTACACAACATGAGCTAGTGCCCATATTTGTATTTACCTATGGTGGGTTAATTCATTATAAAGACAGTACATATTTACTGTTTGTATTTACCTGTGGTTGGTCAATTCATTATAAAGACAGTACATATTTACTGTTTGTATTTACCTGTGGTTGGTCAATTCATTATAAAGACAGTACATATTTACTGTTTGTATTTACCTCTGGTGGGTCAATTCATTATAAAGACAGTACATATTTACTATTTATATTTACCTCTGGTTGGTCAATTCATTATAAAGACAGTACATATTTACTGTTTGTATTTACCTCTGGTTGGTCAATTCATTATAAAGACAGTACATATTTACTATTTATATTTACCTCTGGTTGGTCAATTCATTATAAAGACAGTACATATTTACTGTTTGTATTTACCTCTGGTTGGTCAATTCATTATAAAGACAGTACATATTTACTATTTATATTTACCTCTGGTTGGTCAATTCATTATAAAGACAGTACATACATGTATTTACTGTTTGTATTTACCTGTGGTTGGTCAATTCATAACAAAGACAGTACATATTTACTGTTTGTATTTACCTCTGGTTGGTCAATTCATTATAAAGACAGTACATATTTACTGTTTGTATTTACCTCTGGTTGGTCAATTCATTATAAATACAGTACATATTTACTGTTTGTATTTACCTCTGGTGGGTCAATTCATTATAAAGACAGTACATATTTACTGTTTGTATTTACCTCTGGTTGGTCAATTCATTATAAAGACAGTAAATGTTTGTATTTACCTATGGTGGGTCAATTCATTATAAAGACAGTACATATTTACTGTTTGTATTTACCTCTGGTTGGTCAATTCATTATAAAGACAGTACATATTTACTGTTTGTATTTACCTCCGGTTGGTCAATTCATTATAAAGACAGTACATATTTACTGTTTGTATTTACCTCTGGTTGGTCAATTCATTATAAAGACAGTACATATTTACTGTTTGTATTTACCTCTGGTTGGTCAATTCATTATAAATACAGTACATATTTACTGTTTGTATTTACCTCTGGTGGGTCAATTCATTATAAAGACAGTACATATTTACTGTTTGTATTTACCTCTGGTGGGTCAATTCATTATAAAGACAGTACATATTTACTATTTATATTTACCTCTGGTTGGTCAATTCATTATAAAGACAGTACATATTTACTGTTTGTATTTACCTCTGGTTGGTCAATTCATTATAAATACAGTACATATTTACTGTTTGTATTTACCTCTGGTTGGTCAATTCATTATAAAGACAGTACATATTTACTGTTTGTATTTACCTCTGGTTGGTCAATTCATTATAAAGACAGTACATATTTACTGTTTGTATTTACCTCTGGTTGGTCAATTCATTATAAAGACAGTACATATTTACTGTTTGTATTTACCTCTGGTTGGTCAATTCATTATAAAGACAGTACATATTTACTGTTTGTATTTACCTCTGGTTGGTCAATTCATTATAAAGACAGTACATATTTACTGTTTGTATTTACCTCTGGTTGGTCAATTCATTATAAAGACAGTAAATGTTTGTATTTACCTCTGGTTGGTTACTTCATTATAAAGACAGTACATATTTACTGTTTGTACTTACCTCTGGTTGGTCAATTCATTATAAAGACAGTACATATTTACTGTTTGTATTTACCTCTGGTTGGTCAATTCATTATAAAGACAGTACATATTTACTGTTTGTATTTACCTCTGGTTGGTCAATTCATTATAAAGACAGTACATATATTTACTATTTGTATTTACCTCTGGTTGGTCAATTCATTATAAAGACAGTACATATTTACTGTTTATATTTACCTCTGGTTGGTCAATTCATTATAAAGACAGTACATATTTACTGTTTGTATTTACCTCTGGTGGGTCAATTCATTATAAAGACAGTACATATTTACTGTTTGTATTTACCTCTGGTTGGTCAATTCATTATAAAGACAGTACATATTTACTGTTTGTATTTACCTCTGGTTGGTCAATTCATTATAAAGACAGTACATATTTACTGTTTGTATTTACCTCTGGTTGGTCAATTCATTATAAAGACAGTACATATTTACTATTTATATTTACCTCTGGTTGGTCAATTCATTATAAAGACAGTACATACATGTATTTACTGTTTGTATTTACCTCTGGTTGGTCAATTCATTATAAATACAGTACATATTTACTGTTTGTATTTACCTGTGGTTGGTCAATTCATTATAAAGACAGTACATATTTACTGTTTGTATTTACCTACTGTTTGTATTTACCTCTGGTTGGTCAATTCATTATAAAGACAGTACATATTTACTATTTATATTTACCTCTGGTTGGTCAATTCATTATAAAGACAGTACATACATGTATTTACTGTTTGTATTTACCTCTGGTTGGTCAATTCATTATAAATACAGTACATATTTACTGTTTGTATTTACCTCTGGTTGGTCAATTCATTATAAAGACAGTACATACATGTATTTACTGTTTGTATTTACCTGTGGTTGGTCAATTCATTATAAATACAGTACATATTTACTATTTATATTTACCTCTGGTTGGTCAATTCATTATAAAGACAGTACATATTTACTGTTTGTATTTACCTCTGGTTGGTCAATTCATTATAAAGACAGTACATATTTACTGTTTGTATTTACCTCTGGTTGGTCAATTCATTATAAAGACAGTACATACATGTATTTACTGTTTGTATTTACCTCCGGTTGGTTCATTCATTATAAAGACAGTACATATTTACTGTTTGTATTTACCTCTGGTTGGTCAATTCATTATAAAGACAGTACATATTTACTGTTTGTACTTACCTCTGGTTGGTCAATTCATTATAAAGACAGTACATACATGTATTTACTGTTTGTATTTACCTCCGGTTGGTTCATTCATTATAAAGACAGTACATATTTACTGTTTGTATTTACCTCTGGTTGGTCAATTCATTATAAAGACAGTATATATTTACTGTTTGTACTTACCTCTGGTTGGTTAATTCATTATAAAGACAGTACATATTTACTGTTTGTTTCAAATAGAGAGTTAGGTGACATGTTCCAGTACACAATACTTAATGATTAACCCTAACATTAACCCATTCAAGGCCTCATATTTGTTTTTACTATAACATAAATGTATTGCTGTTATGCTGTTATTGGGAGAGGGGGAGACTGGGGGGGGGGGGGGGGGGGGGGGGAGGGGATGTGTCAAAATGAATCTTTTGTGGGCAATGCCTTTATGACACTACTGATGTCAAATTATTCCAGATATTACTTATTAGAGCTACATACAGAAAAACAATAATAAGAAAATGTATCTGTTTTTATGTGCCACATGTGTGAAGTAAAGTGTTATTTGTGATGTGCCACATGTGTGAAGTAAAGTGTTATTTGTGATGTGCCACATGTGTGAAGTAAAGTATTATTTATGATGTGCCACATGTGTGAAGTAAAGTGTTATTTGTGATGTGCCACTTGTGTGAAGTAAAGTGTGATTTGCCACGAGTGTGAAGTGTAATTTGTGATGTGCCACTTGTGTGAAGTAAAGTGTTATTTGTGATGTGCCACGTGTGTGAAGTAAAGTGTTATTTGTGATGTGCCACATGTGTGAAGTAAAGTGTTATTTGTGATGTGCCACGTGTGTGAAGTAAAGTGTTATTTGTGATGTGCCACGTGTGTGAAGTAAAGTGTTATTTGTGATGTGCCACATGTGTGAAGTAAAGTATTATTTGTGATGTGCCATGTGTGTGAAGTAAAGTGTTATTTGTGATGTGCCACGTGTGTGAAGTAAAGTGTTGTTTGTGATGTGCCACATGTGTGAAGTAAAGTGTTATTTGTGATGTGCCACGTGTGTGAAGTAAAGTATTATGTGTGATGTGCCACGTGTGTGAAGTAAAGTGTTATTTGTGATGTGCCACGTGTGTGAAGTAAAGTGTTATTTGTGATGTGCCACGTGTGAAGTAAAGTGTTATTTGTGATGTGCCACGTGTGTGAAGTAAAGTGTTATTTGTGATGTGCCACGTGTGTGAAGTAAAGTGTTATTTGTGATGTGCCACGTGTGTGAAGTAAAGTGTTATTTGTGATGTGCCACGTGTGTGAAGTAAAGTGTTATTTGTGATGTGCCACGTGTGTGAAGTAAAGTGTTATTTGTGATGTGCCACGTGTGTGAAGTAAAGTGTTATTTGTGATGTGCCACTTGTGTGAAGTAAAGTGTTATTTGTGATGTGCCACATGTGTGAAGTAAAGTATTATTTGTGATGTGCCACGTGTGTGAAGTAAAGTGTTATTTGTGATGTGCCATGTGTGTGAAGTAAAGTGTTATTTGTGATTGTTTTGTAGAAAGTTCAGTGTGCTCAGCTGAGTCAGATTCTGGGAGAACTCGCTGTGGAGGACAGCAATTCACAGGACAAGGGAGACAATCTACTCGATCTCATGGACAGTGCATGATGGGGAAATAGATCTACGTAATAACCTCAGTGAAACACAAATCATCAAGTCTGTCCGTCCACTTGACACCTCAACTCAGTGAAACACAAATCATCAAGTCTGTCTGTCCACTTGACATGTCAACTCAATGAAACACAAATCATCAAGTCTGTCCACTTGACACCTCAACTCAATGAAACACAATTCATCAAGTCTGTCTGTCCACTTGACACCTCAACTCGATGAAACACAAATTATCAAGTCTGTCTGTCCACTTAACCCCTCAACTCAACTCAACTTAATTTAGTAAAAAAAAAACCCACACATTATGGTTTGGGAAATTTAGGTTAGGTCTTCTGCACACACACACGCGCACACGAGCACACACACACATTAATAGTAAATACTTATTATTTTTGTGTGTGTACGTTTAATATGAGGTCCGAATTAATGAAGCCTGTGTTTTTTAAACTGCAGGTGTTTAAGTACTGTAAATGCAGGTGTTTAAGTACTGTAAATGCAGGTGTTTAAGTACTGTAAATGCAGGTAGTTATGAAAATATTATTTATAAATTCAGCCCTCTATGTAGCATTCCAAACTGGGTTTTACCTCCCAAGCATTCAGATTGTACGAAAATGTATTTTGTGAAATGAAATGGTTTGAGATACTACAGACATTAGATAATTAGAAAGACTATATACACAAAATAAATTGTCCACCCTCCACCCCGTTTGGTGTATTGAATTGTGTGGTGATATTGGATTACAAAATATAAACATGCTGGACAAAACCATACCACATTAACCATAAAACCGACCCATAACCCTACTATTCATAAAACATTTTTTAAATAAACATTTATGGGTAAACGGGAGGAACTCTTGCCCTCATGAAAAGATTTTTTAAAACTATTAAATCTGGCATTATTTGCTTCATAATCATACTTCATTGTAACACAAACGTCAAAGTTGCCATCGTCGCATATGACATACTGTATTGAATGTGAAGTTAAATACTTGTGTATGTTTTTGTGTAGTGTGCATCATTGCAAGTGTTGACATTTATTAGAGTTGTAAACATAAATGTAGAGAATGTAATTTATTCGAGTGTGTGAGTCACCATGCATAATATGTCTCTAGTTGTGGTCCATCAAGAGTTCTATTTATTTTCTGGTTATTTTCTGGTTATTTTCATCGTCTCATTCTGTCACACAGTGTCCTAGATCACACTTTGACTTTAACCTGGTTTCATGTTGGCTTTCACTCAGTTTACTGTAACTTTCATTGTCTCAGTCTGGGATCACATTTCACACAGTGTCCTAGATCACACTTTGACTTTAACCAGGTTTCATGTTGGCTTTCACTCAGTTTACTGTTACTTTCATCATCTCATTCTGTCACACTGTGTCCTAGATCACACTTTGACTTTAACCTGGTTTCATGTTGACTTTCACTCAGTTTACTGTTACTTTCATCGTCTCAGTCTGGGATCACATGTCACACTGTGTGCTAGATTAAACTTTGACTCTAACATTGTAACAGGATCAATTTATTTTGTGCTCCAGAATATGATTGCAATAACTGATGTAGAAAGTGTTGATATGTTTTTAATATTTATTTCATGTATGTCAACTATTTTCGAATTGTGAAGTCCATGCATAGTTCTTGAAACTGATCATTGTCTAAACAGTATTTACTAGCATCTTCTCTGTTCCACAAAATAAATTGGTTCATCCATGTACAGCACAATAAATATTTTTTTATTAAACCGAGTCGACTTGTGATTTTCTTGACAACAAAGTAGGTACCAGTAATTAAAGGTGTAAAATATATTATGGTAACATCATAAAAATCAGTATTGCTTGTCAATAGATTCCTTAATGTAGATAGTATTGCCCCACCTCTGTACCAGGTATAGTAGTGTACAAACTCCTTGTTTGTCAATAGATTCCTTAATATAGATAGTATTGCCCCACCTCTGTACCGGGTATAGTAGTGTACAAACTCTTTGTTTGTCAATAGATTCCTTAATATAGATAGTATTGCCCCACCTCTGTACCGGGTATAGTAGTGTACAAACTCCTTGTTTGTCAGTAGATTCCTTAATATAGATAGTATTGCCCCACCTCTGTACCGGGTATAGTAGTGTACAAACTCCTTGTTTGTCAGTAGATTCCTTAATATAGATAGTATTGCCCCACCTCTGTACCGGGTATAGTAGTGTACAAACTCCTTGTTTGTCAGTAGATTCCTTAATATAGATAGTATTGCCCCACCTCTGTACCGGGTATAGTAGTGTACAAACTCCTTGTTTGTCAGTAGATTCCTTAATATAGATAGTATTGCCCCACCTCTGTACCGGGTATAGTAGTGTACAAACTCCTTGTTTGTCAGTAGATTCCTTAATATAGATAGTATTGCCCCACCTCTGTACCGGGTATAGTAGTGTACAAACTCCTTGTTTGTCAATAGATTCCTTAATATAGATAGTATTGCCCCACCTCTGTACCGGGTATAGTAGTGTACAAACTCCTTGTTTGTCAGTAGATTCCTTAATATAGATAGTATTGCCCCACCTCTGTACCGGGTATAGTAGTGTACAAACTCCTTGTTTGTCAGTAGATTCCTTAATATAGATAGTATTGCCCCACCTCTGTACCGGGTATAGTAGTGTACAAACTCCTTGTTTGTCAGTAGATTCCTTAATATAGATAGTATTGCCCCACCTCTGTACCGGGTATAGTAGTGTACAAACTCCTTGTTTGTCAGTAGATTCCTTAATATAGATAGTATTGCCCCACCTCTACCGGGTATAGTAGTGTACAAACTCCTTGTTTGTCAGTAGATTCCTTAATATAGATAGTATTGCTCCACCTCTGTACCGGGTATAGTAGTGTACAAACTCCTTGTTTGTCAGTAGATTCCTTAATATAGATAGTATTGCCCTGTTAATGTTTACTATTTGAATAATCTCCGTGTTATCGGGGCGGGACGTAGCCCAGTGGGAAAGTTCTAGCATCAGGTGAGGTCAGTCTAGGATTGAGCTTATTGGACTCTTTCTCTTTCAACCCAGTGCTCCACTACTGGTGTAATAAAAGCTGTGGTATGTACTATCAGACTGTGGGATGATGAAATCTAAAAGATCCATACACTACAGAACTGTAAATGGAAGTTTCAGGATACTTTGCATATTATTAGTTGGTGTCCAACATATGACTGGGGCAAGATCCTTTACCATATGGGGCGGGACGTGGTACAGCGCTTGCTTGATGTGCAGTCGGTTTGGGATCGATCCCCATCAGTGTGCCCATTGGGCTATTTCTCGTTCCAGCCAGTGTACCACTGGTAGATCAAAGGCCGTGGTATGTGTTATCCTGTCTGTGGGATGGTGCATATAAAAGATCCCTTGCTGCTTATCAGAAAGAGTAGCCCATGAAGTGGCGATAGCAGGTTTCCTCTATCTATATCTGTGTGGTCCTTAACCATATGTCTGATGCCATAAAATGTATTGAGTGCATCGTTAAATAAAACATTACCTTCCTTCTTTTTACCATATGTCCAAAGCCATATAATCTAAGATAAATGTGTTGAGTGCATCGTCAAATAATTAAATTTCCTTTACATTCATTACCACATAACATCATCTCATTGGTCCAGACGTAGTAACGCGAGTTTTGAATGAACTTACAAATTACGTCATCAGGGAACATCCTATCTGATGATGTAATTTTATATGGGCAAATTGTCTTATTGAGCGTTATTGTTTATGGACCAAAAGTAATTCAAAATAAAGTACAACGTTTTAGTGTTATTATTACAAAGTATGATTCAAATTTAATTATAAGTATTGTCTGTTTAATTTAATTACAAGTATTGCTTGTTTAATTTAAGTGTAATATTGTATGTTTAATTTAAGTATAATATTGTATGTTTAATATAATTATTAGTATTGTCTGCAAAATTATGTGAGAACGGCTTTGCTGATTCACACGGTTTGCTGATGATTTTTCTTTGTTCATACCCCAATGAACATAAAAGAAATAATGGACAATCCTTAAATAAACAATTTCTTTGTTTTTCTTGTTAACATTTAGCTGATAAAGAGGAGAAAAAAACCCTGCTGCTGCCACACAGGCTACTCCTAACAAAGAAGCGAGGGCTCTTTTACATTCACTTTCCCATAGACCGTACATACCACAGCCAGTGCTGTGCCAGTCGTGGGGCCCTGGCTGGGGTGGGAAATAACGTGATCGATCCTGTGACCCAACGCTCCTCGGGGACGACATGCAGCTCCATGTTAAAGCAGTCGTCCGAGGTACCATGGATCGCAGGGCGATCGATCCTGTGACCCAACGCTCCTCGGTGACGACATGCAGCTCCATGTTAGAGCAGTCGTCCGAGGTACCATGGATCACAGGGTCAGTCACACTGATGGGTTCGAGGTACCATGGAACACAGGGTCAGTCACACTGATGGGTTCGAGGTACCATGGATCACAGGGTCAGTCACACTGATGGGTTCGAGGTACCATGGATCACAGGGTCAGTCACACTGATGGGTTCGAGGTTTGTTCCCATTCCAACCAGTGTCCCTTGACTGGTACATCAAAGGCTGTGGAATGTACTTTCTGTGGGAAGGTGTGTGTAACAGACCCATTGTTGCCCATTAATTAAGAGTAGCCTATGTGGTGGTAGTGGGTTTCATCTTTCCTGACCATGCATTGACAAAACAAACTTTATACACAAAATTGCTATGTACTTTAAAATGTATTTATAGTCCTTCCTAGCAGTGAATGGAGTTTTCTTACTATGTTATGCATTAAAATCTATTTATATCGAAACTGGCTTTTTTTAAATTTACACACAAAAATTGTGGGTTTTTTGTTATTTAGAAAACACTTCTACTTTTTTTCTGTCAAATGAAACTGCAATGAATTACAAAAATCCATGTGAATGGAGGCTGGGAAGGACTGCAGGTGTTGTTAACCAGATAATCCTCTTAATGGATGCTGGGAAGGACTGCAGGTGTCGTTAACCAGATAATCCTCTTAATGGAGGCTGGGAAGGACTGCAAGTGTCGTTAACCAGATATTCCTCTTAATGGAGGCTGGGAAGGACTGCAGGTGGCCTCAGACCACAATTAATTTCACTATGTATTCTCATGTAGCCCCAGTGGCTGTAGCACTTTTATTAATTTCACCAGGCCATTAGCATTTCACGGGAAACATTACCTGCCTGGGCCCATTGAACACTCGAAAGGACGACATCTGTTGTCCATCTCTTTTCCGCGTTATATCAATGTAAACAAACACACGTGGGCTAAGGGACCGAATCACACCCATTTCTCTGCATTTTACACAAATTTTGCATGACTTCAATGTGCTCTGGGGGACATTATGCAGTATCCAGTGTAAACCAAGTGCACATATTCACTAACTGCATCCTCTTACCTGTCAAACCCAGTGTAACAATCCAGTATACTAGGCAGCTCCCCAGCCATTAATCACATCACAAGAAAACTATATTTTCTCGCATTAGTTTCCGTATTTTGGACAACCAAATGGGTGGATAACTCTAGTCTGAGGCCAGGTGTCGTTAACCAGATATTCCTCTTAATGGAGGCTGGGAAGGACTGCAGGTGTCGTTAACCAGATATTCCTCTTAATGGAGGCTGGGAAGGACTGCAGGTGTCATTAACCAGATATTCCTCTTAATGGAGGCTGGGAAGGACTGCAGGTGTTGTTAACCAGATATTCCTCTCCTACTGCACACACGGCTAGTCCTAGGCTGGGAAGGACTTTCATTAACCAGATATTCCTCAGGCTGGGAAGGACTGCAGGTGTTGTTAACCAGATATTCCTCTCCTACTGCACAATGATAAGCAAACAAAATCACAAGCAATAAGTTTTATTTAAAATAAAAAATAAACAAAGTTGTATAGTCCATGCAATTCGACCCTAATGTATGTGTCCTGTTTTACTACCAGTATGCTTAAAGCTGCAAACTCCCAACAAACCTCTTTTACTCAACTAAATATCAAACAAGTATGTCCATTGTTTAACTTCCCAGTTACCAAATGAATTGTTTAATAAAGATAAAATGTTCACATTAATTTTCTGTTAGAACTATAATTAATTGTGTTCCATTTGGATACTGCCAATCAGGAAAAATGCCTTGTCTAAATGCTAAAATATTAAAAAGGCTGAGCGTGCTGCTCCATATATACTGCAGTGCATAACGTGTGTGGTGTTTCACCCGTCACAAGGTCACACAGCTGAGATTCGATTGTAGCACATGTATGTGTACATAAAAACCAAACTGAGCAGTGAGTTGTAAACTATAAACAAAGGGTGTAAACAAAGTAAATTACATCACAGGCAAGAATGAACTGCAGCTATAAAGTATACCTGTATAAACAATAAAACTGCGATAGTGGCTTATTTGAATTAACAAGATACAAGATTATATACTAGTAATTATAAAACAATCTAAGGAAGAAAACGAGAAATATCTTTCTTTAGGTTAATTTCAACAAAATTATTTTTAAAAATGTGTGTGTGTTTTTCGAATTTTGCAATATATTGTATTTTGACAACACTGGGTTCTTTTCGTAAGGGAGTAAACTGAAAATGTTTTACATCAGTATGAAAGCACTAACAATGTCAAGCACTTTGGTTCATAAATAACACTATGTATAAAAAAACATCTGGAAACATGCACCAACTCAATATGTTGCATGTTTTGCATACTAGAAAACTTCAGTTTTAACCAAGTCTCACCAAGTGGACAGACATGCTATAGAATTTTGATGGCGGAAATCTGGTATAGCTGTGAATTATCTCACTAATTATATCATTAACAAGTGTTCCTTAGACATAAACTTCTGTGACATTAATGTTTCTCTAAACGTGATGCCAAATGATACGAGTGCCTGAGAATAGTCGACTGACAAGACAACATTACAATTTCATTGGTTGCTATGTAATCGGCTATTCTCGTATCGTGTGGCATCGCCTTTAAATACTCTATAAAAGTGTCTGTTTACAATGTATTTGCTGTCTGTTTACAATGTATTAGTAAATACATAGTATGAGAAAATATGCTAAAAATTGCATAAAATTTACTGATATTTTTTGTATATATATACTGTAAATACTAATTTAAAAATATTTATAAAAACAACCAAAATAATATTTTAATCTTTTAGATAATTAATTCTGTTTTAGATAAACTGAAAGGTTTTTGGCTGTAAAATCATTGCAACCAGATAATTTATTTCAGATCCTGCTGCTGTCACAACCAAAAATGTCACTAATTCAACAAACATTCAGAGTGTCACAAAAATACATTAAGATGCCGATTTAAATAACTGATCTAATGAGTCAATATCAAATGTCGGCCAATCAAGTGAACTCTAATAATTGATCTGATACACTCTGTAGGTGTACAATACACACATAATAGACACTGACATATGATAAATCACACTTCATTAAGCCTGCTATTATTACATGCTACCAGATAAACACACGTTTTGGTGATTACTGCACATTAACACACAAACAGCAATCACGTGATAATATCCATGATTCGTGGCCACCATCTGAGTAACTAGGAATATATACACACAGAATCCACTCCCAAAACAACAGGCAAAATGAGAGGGATTAAAACAACATTCAACCAATCAAATAGAGATTATTTTCTTTATACTGACAACAGAAATATTTCATGCACCTTTTTGTTAACTTTTGTTGTTTAAAATGTATAAATTATCTAAACAAATATTTATATAATGGTAACCATCATGTGGTGCAACATCAACAAAATTCATACTTTCTGTTTTATCACAGTATGTGAATCAAATAACCATAACACTAAGGACTACTTGGATGTATAATCACAGAATGAAGCCAGATTAAATATACTTGATAACTACACTTCATAACTATACCACATCAAGTCTACTATATATTAAACAAGCATTCTGAAAGTACTGCCAAAGCCATTCATGTTTTCTATAGGGCTCAACAAATGTTCGTATCTTCTGAGTTCAAGGGCAACAACTCTATGCAAAATTGGTAAATCGTCATGAAAGTTAAAGTTGATATGTAACAGTACATGATAAAGCTATGTGCAAAATTTCATCTCAATAATAATATCTTCAGGCATTGCCAGAAAAGATTGTCCACAAATTGTTTTATATCTCCCAATTTAAAGGACCATAACTCTGTGTAAATTGTTATGAAAATCAAACATGATCTGTAACAGAACATGATAAAACTAACACACAATTTCAGCTCAATATCTTGAGGCCTTGCAAAACAAATTCTGGAAAACTGATTAAACCTATAGTCAGTCCCCTCCAGTTGGACCGGTAAAGGACCAATAAAATTACAACAATTCCAAAGTGGTAAACAAAAGACTTTTTCTTTACTAAAGTATGGTCAAGATTCAGACAAGAAAAAGTTTCTCACAAAAGGAAATTTCCACTTTATAACAATATTTGAGACCAACTCCTCTTACCTATCTACACACACATTTATTAGTACCAGATTTCTTCTTGCTATAATCGTAATTTGTAAAATCTCACCTATAAAAATACAACTATAAACAAAAGTATCAAATAGGGATGTTTTTGATCACCTCATGTTATCAAAATTGTTGACACAGTCCCTTAAACATACAATTTGACATGCTTTAAAACAAGTGTCTGTCAGAGAGTACCAAGATGTAAAATATAAAGAGTATTTCACTTACGGTAGATTCTACACAAAGATACATATTTGGAATTCTAAATATGGTCGTAGATTCTAAATATGCATTGAACTGAGACGGTTATTAAATACGGTAGACTGGAGTTTTGTAATAATTACAGAAGAAATATTGTAATATGTCAGAGAGTGCTGTCAACAGTACATGATGTCTCATACCAACACTTCAACAAACACATGATGTCTTGTACCAACACTTCAACAAACACATGATGCCTTGTACCAACCCTTCAACAAACATGATATCTCATACCAACACTTCAACTCTTTGAGCAACTGCAGACCAGACAGTGGAAATGACGATATGTCCCATCTCTTTCCTTATTCGACACTCGTCATACCTCCTGACAGACATTTTATATCAATTATATATAACATTAACTGCAAATTAAATTACATCAATATCTCAATTTCTATTTTAAATGTGTCCTAATATTCCATTGTTGTTTATAGTTTAGATATATACTAATATGTCTAGGTAGTCTATATTTTGTATGTTATCAGTGTCCTAACATTCTTATGTTGTTTATATTTTGTATGTTAGCCGTGTCCAAACATTCCCAGGTAGTCTATATTTTGTATTTTAAGTCGGGCTGGTCGACAATTCCACCTGGACCTGCGAGACTCGTCTTGCCCATGAGATCTTGATCTACCTGTCGAGCTGCCTGACGCCCTTCAGCGATTGCCCACACGACGAGAGACTGGCCACGTCGGCAGTCTGCAAGCACAAAATAAAACATGACTTTTCTACAAGATGAACATTATGATAACTATATAAAAAATCCAAGTGAAAACATTCCAGTATTAAAAATTAAAACTTTATAAAATTATGACGTCTGACAACACTTCACGAAAACATACCTCCTGCTGCATACACCTTGGCCATGCTGGTGGAGTATTTGTTCTGCGGAGTTTTGAAGTTTCCTCGCGGGTCTAGAGCCACATCAATCTGCTCGACTATCTTCCGCTCCGGCCCGAGGAAGCCCATCGCAATCAGAACGAGGTCACACTTGAATATCTTCTCCGACCCTACGAGGAAGCAGAGTGTTAACACAGCCGGTCAACGAACGGATACGAGGAAACAGAGTTAGTACAGCCAGTCAACGCACGATTACGAGGAAACAGAGAGTTAGTACAGCCAGTCAACGGACGGATACAAGGAAGCAGAGAGTTAGTATAGCCAGTCAACGGACGGATACAAGGAAACAGAAAGTTAGTACAGCCAGTCAACGGACGGATACGAGGAAGCAGAGAGTTAACACAGCCGGTCAACAGACGGATACGAGGAAACAGAGTTAGTACAGCCAGTCAACGCACGATTACGAGGAAACAGAGAGTTAGTACAGCCAGTCAACGGACGGATACAAGGAAGCAGATAGTTAGTACAGCCAGTCAACGGACGGATACGAGGAAGCAGAGTTAGTACAGCCAGTCAACGCATGAATATGAGGAAGCAGAGAGTTAGTATAGCCAGTCAACGGACGGATACGAGGAAGCAGAGTTAGTACAACCAGTCAACGCATGAATACGAGGAAGCAGAGAGTTAGTATAGCCAGTCAACGGACGGATACGAGGAATCAGAGAGTTAGTACAGCCAGTCAACGGATGGATACGAGGAAGCAGAGTTAGTACAGCCAGTCAACGGACGGATACGAGGAAACAGAGAGTTAGTACAGCCAGTCAACGGACGGATACGAGGAAGCAGAGAGTTAGTACAGCCAGTCAACGGACGGATACGAGGAAGCAGAGAGTTAGTACAGCCAGTCAACGGACGGATACGAGGAAGCAGAGAGTTAGTACAGCCAGTCAACGGACGGATACGAGGAAACAGAGTTAGTACAGCCAGTCAACGCACGATTACGAGGAAACAGAGAGTTAGTACAGCCAGTCAACGGACGGATACAAGGAAGCAGATAGTTAGTACAGCCAGTCAACTGACGGATACGAGGAAGCAGAGAGTTAGTACAGCCAGTCAACGGACGGATACGAGGAAGCAGAGAGTTAGTACAGCCAGTCAACGGACGGATACGAGGAAGCAGAGAGTTAGTACAGCCAGTCAACGGACGGATACGAGGAAGCAGAGAGTTAGTACAGCCAGTCAACGGACGGATACGAGGAAGCAGAGAGTTAGTACAGCCAGTCAACGGACGGATACGAGGAAGCAGAGAGTTAGTACAGCCAGTCAACGGACGGATACGAGGAAACAGAGAGTTAGTACAGCCAGTCAACGCACAATTACGAGGAAGCAGAGAATTAGTATAGCCAGTCAACGGACGGATACGAGGAAACAGAGAGTTAGTACAGCCAGTCAACGGACGGATACGAGGAAACAGAGAGTTAGTACAGCCAGTCAACGGACGGATACGAGGAAACAGTGAGTTAGTACAGCCAGTCAACGCACAAATATGAGGAAGCAGAGAGTTAGTACAGCCAGACAACGGACGGATACGAGGAAACAGAGTTAGTACAGCCAGTCAACGCACGAATACGAGGAAACAGAGAATTAGTACAGCCAGTCAACGCACGAATACGAGGAAACAGAGAGTTAGTACAGCCAGTCAATGCACGAATACGAGGAAGCAGAGAGTTAGTACAGCCAGTCAACAGACGGATACGAGGAAACAGAGAGTTAGTACAGCCAGTCAACGGACGGATACGAGGAAGCAGAGAGTTAGTACAGCCAGTCAACGCACAAATACGAGGAAGCAGAGTTAGTACAGCCAGTCAACGGACGAATACGAGGAAGCAGAGAGTTAGTACAGCCAGTCAACGGACGGATACGAGGAAACAGAGAGTTAAGCAGAGAGTTAGTACAGCCAGTCAACGCACGAATACGAGGAAGCAGAGAGTTAGTCCAGCCAGTCAACGCACGAATACGAGGAAGCAGAGTGTTAGTACAGCCAGTCAATGGATGGATATGAGGAAACAGAGAGTTAAGCAGAGAGTTAGTACAGCCAGTCAACGCACGAATACGAGGAAGCAGAGAGTTAGTCCAGCCAGTCAACGCACGAATACGAGGAAGCAGAGTGTTAGTACAGCCAGTCAATGGATGGATACGAGGAAACAGAGAGTTAGTACAGTCAGTCAACGCACGAATACGAGGAAATAGAGAGTTAGTACAGCCAGTCAACGCACGAATACGAGGAAACAGAGAGTTAGTACAGCCAGTCAACGCACAAATATGAGGAAACAGAGAGTTAGTACAGCCAGTCAACGCACGAATACGAGGAAACAGAGAGTTAGTACAGCCAGTCAACGCACGAATACGAGGAAACAGAGAGTTAGTACAGCCAGTCAACGCACGAATACGAGGAAGCAGAGAGTTAGTACAGCCAGTCAACGCACAAATACGAGGAAACGGAGAGTTAGTACAGCCAGTCAACGCACAAATACGAGGAAACAGAGAGTTAGTACAGCCAGTCAACGCACAAATACGAGGAAACAGAGAGTTAGTACAGCCAGTCAACGGACGAATACGAGGAAACAGAGAGTTAGTACAGCCAGTCAACGCACAAATACGAGGAAGCAGAGAGTTAGTACAGCCAGTCAAAGGACGGATACAAGGAAACAGAGAGTTAGTACAGCCAGTCAACGCACAAATACGAGGAAGCAGAGAGTTAGTACAGCCAGTCAACGCACAAATACGAGGAAGCAGAGAGTTAGTACAGCCAGTCAACAGACGGATATGAGGAAGCAGAGTTAGTACAGCCAGTCAACGGACGGATACGAGGAAGCAGAGAGTTAGTACAGCCAGTCAATGCACAAATACGAGGAAACAGAGAGTTAGTACAGCCAGTCGACGGACGGATACGAGGAAACAGAGAGTTAGTACAGCCAGTCAACGGACGGATACGAGGAAGCAGAGAGTTAGTACAGCCAGTCAACGCACAAATACGAGGAAACAGAGAGTTAGTACAGCCAGTCAACGGACGGATACGAGGAAACAGAGAGTTAGTACAGCCAGTCAACGCACAAATAAGAGGAAGCAGAGTTAGTACAGCCAGTCAATGGATGGATACGAGGAAACAGAGAGTTAGTACAGTCAGTCAACGCACGAATACGAGGAAACAGAGAGTTAGTACAGCCAGTCAACGCACGAATACGAGGAAGCAGAAAGTTAGTACAGCCAGTCAACGCACAAATACGAGGAAGCAGAGTTAGTACAGCCAGTCAACGGACGAATACGAGGAAGCAGAGAGTTAGTACAGCCAGTCAACGCACAAATACGAGGAAACAGAGAGTTAGTACAGCCAGTCAACGCACAAATACGAGGAAGCAGAGAGTTAGTACAGCCAGTCAACAGACGGATACGAGGAAGCAGAGTTAGTACAGCCAGTCAACGGATGGATACGAGGAAGCAGAGAGTTAGTACAGCCAGTCAATGCACAAATACGAGGAAACAGAGAGTTAGTACAGCCAGTCGACGGACGGATACGAGGAAACAGAGAGTTAGTACAGCCAGTCAACGGACGGATACGAGGAAGCAGAGAGTTAGTACAGCCAGTCAATGCACAAATACGAGGAAACAGAGAGTTAGTACAGCCAGTCAACGGACGGATACGAGGAAACAGAGAGTTAGTACAGCCAGTCAACGCACAAATACGAGGAAGCAGAGTTAGTACAGCCAGTCAACGGACGAATACGAGGAAGCAGAGAGTTAGTACAGCCAGTCAACGTACAAATACGAGGAAACAGAGAGTTAGTACAGCCAGTCAACGCACAAATACGAGGAAGCAGAGAGTTAGTACAGCCAGTCAACAGACGGATACGAGGAAGCAGAGTTAGTACAGCCAGTCAACGGACGGATACGAGGAAGCAGAGAGTTAGTACAGCTAGTCAATGCACAAATACGAGGAAACAGAGAGTTAGTACAGCCAGTCGACGGATGGATACGAGGAAACAGAGAGTTAGTACAGCCAGTCAATGCACAAATACGAGGAAGCAGAGTTAGTACAGCCAGTCAACGGACGGATACGAGGAAGCAGAGTTAGTACAGCCAGTCAACGCACAAATACGAGGAAACAGAGAGTTAGTACAGCCAGTCAACGGACGGATACGAGGAAGCAGAGAGTTAGTACAGCCAGTCAACGCACAAATACGAGGAAACAGAGAGTTAGTACAGCCAGTCAACGGACGGATACGAGGAAACAGAGAGTTAGTACAGCCAGTCAACGCACAAATACGAGGAAGCAGAGTTAGTACAGCCAGTCAACGGACGGATACGAGGAAGCAGAGAGTTAGTATAGCCAGTCAACGCCCAAATACGAGAAACAGAGTTAGTACAGCCTATCAACGGACAGATATGAGGAAACAGAGAGTTAGTACAGCCAGTCAACGGACGGATATGAGGAAACAGAGAGTTAGTACAGCCAGTCAACGGACGGATACACAATCAATCACTTGTCAAGCTAGAGGTATCCTGCTACATTTTTCCATTAGTTGCAAGGGATATTTTATATGCATCATGCCACAGACAAGATAGCACATACCAACCTTTGATATACCAGTCATGGTGTACTGGCTGGAACGAGAAATAGCTCAATGGGTCCACTGACAGGGATCGATCCCAGACCGACCGCACATCAGACAGGTGCTTTACCACTGGGCTACATCCTACCTCTTTCATTGTAATGAAGTCTACATCTAATTTAGTTCTTAAAATGGGCCTAAATGATGAAAGTTATATGACAATAAGATTGAAATGAAGGGGCACCAACCAATAAAAAAAAAGATAAAAATATTTTTATTAAAATCATAACAAGAGACGACATCTGCTACTGCCACTTCACAGGCTACTCTTTCCAATTAGCTATATTAGCTATAAGAGATATATTATATGTATCATCCCACTGACAGGATAGTACATATCTAGGTCTTTGTTACACCAGTTGTGGAACACTGGCTGGAACGAGAAATAGCTTAATGGGCCTATTGGTGGGAATCAATCGTAGATAGATCCTGCTTCACGCAAGCGCTATACCAATGGGCTACATCTCACATCCACTAAACAGTGACACCCAGCTCCACACACTCGCCAGGCACCCACTAAACAGTGACACCCAGTTCCACACACTCGCCAGGCACCCACTAAACAGTGACACCCAGCTCCACACACTCGCCAGGCATCCACTAAACAGTGACACCCAGCTCCACACACTCGCCAGGCACCCACTAAACAGTGACACCCAGCTCCACACACTCACCAGATATCGACTAAACGGTGACACCCAGAGCTGAATTTGACTACCTAGTTCCACACACTCACCAGGCACATCGGACATGGACCAGCGGCCAGCTGCATCTTTCTCCCACTTCACCAACGTTGTTTTTATACCACTAACGTGAGCATCGTCGTCAGAAACAAACTCCTACAAAAACAACAAACATAACATTAACTCTACACCCAGTAGCTGACGGGTATTAGGTTTTATATACATTGTGTTACAACAGTAACTCTAAACCCAGTAGCTGACGGGTATTAGGTTTTATACACCTGTGTTATAACATTAACTCTGTTTTATACACCCTGTGTTATAACGTTAACTCTACACCCAGTAGCAGACGGGTATTAGGTTTTATACACACTGTGTTACAACGTTAACTCTACACCCAGTAGCTGACGGGTATTAGATTTTATACACACTGTGTTACAACGTTAACTCTGCACCCAGTAGCAGACGGGTATTAGGTTTTATATACACTGTGTTACAACAGTAACTCTGCACCCAGTAGCAGACGGGTATTAGGTTTTATACACCCTGTGTTACAACGTTAACTCTGCACCCAGTAGCAGACGGGTATTAGGTTTTATACACCCTGTGTTACAACGTTATCTCTGCACCCAGTAGCTGACGGGTATTAGGTTTTATACACCCTGTGTTACAACGTTATCTCTGCACCCAGTAGCAGACGGGTATTAGGTTTTATACACACTGTGTTACAACGTTAACTCTACACCCAGTAGCTGACGGGTATTAGATTTTATACACACTGTGTTACAACGTTAACTCTGCACCCAGTAGCAGACGGGTATTAGGTTTTATATACACTGTGTTACAACAGTAACTCTGCACCCAGTAGCAGACGGGTATTAGGTTTTATACACCCTGTGTTACAACGTTAACTCTGCACCCAGTAGCAGACGGGTATTAGGTTTTATACACCCTGTGTTACAACGTTATCTCTGCACCCAGTAGCTGACGGGTATTAGGTTTTATACACCCTGTGTTACAACGTTATCTCTGCACCCAGTAGCAGACGGGTATTAGGTTTTATACACCCTGTGTTACAACGTTAACTCTGCACCCAGTAGCAGACAGGTATTAGGTTTTATACACCCTGTGTTACGTTATCTCTGCACCCAGTAGCTGACGGGTATTAGGTTTTATACACCCTGTGTTACAACGTTAACTCTACACCCTGTGTTACAACGTTAACTCTACACCCAGTAGCAGACGGGTATTAGGTTTTATACACCCTGTGTTACAACGTTAACTCTACACCCAGTAGCAGACGGGTATTAGGTTTTATACACACTGTGTTACACTGTTAACTCTACACCCAGTAGCTGACGGGTATTAGGTTTTATACACCCTGTGTTACAATGTTAACTCTGCACCCAGTAGCTGACGGGTATTAGGTTTTATACACCCTGTGTTACAACGTTCACTCTGCACCCAGTAGCTGACGGGTATTAGGTTTTATACACCCTGTGTTACAACGTTAACTCTGCACCCAGTAGCTGACGGGTATTAGGTTTTATACACCCTGTGTTACAACGTTAACTCTGCACCCAGTAGCTGACGGGTATTAGGTTTTATACACCCTGTGTTACAACGTTAACTCTGCACCCAGTAGCTGACGGGTATTAGGTTTTATACACCCTGTGTTACAACGTTAACTCTGCACCCAGTAGCTGACGGGTATTAGGTTTTATACACCCTGTGTTACAACGTTAACTCTGCACCCAGTAGCTGACGGGTATTAGGTTTTATACACCCTGTGTTACAACGTTAACTCTACACCCAGTAGCAGACGGATATTAGGTTTTATACACCCTGTGTTATGTGGAAGACAACAAGTAGGAATTATAGGCATAAGGGTTCCTATTTTTCTGAGGGGCAGGTTGATCTATGCCTGAATTAAACAAAAATGGACGAATGTGGATAATGTTTATTGATATTTGTATTCATTCCAAACAGTTATATATGGTTCTAATTGAATCACTACACATTTTTACAGGGATTACAACTAATATTGGTTAGTAGAATGATGGAAAGTTATAGTGATAAGGATTTTGCCCGAATGTCTCCATCGTTTTTGGTCAAATGCGAACAGGAGGCCAGTTATCTCCTTGCACCACCTCCCCCCACTCCTCCCCCCTATCTCATAGGCTTATGGTAGGAACACAATATCATAGTTCAAATAACTATTTAAAGAAAACAGCATGACGTGTTGCTGGAGGCATATTTGTATGATTTCCAGTCAAGCGGAGTGACAACATACTTATATGCGCGGGTCATTGCCCTTCAGTCAAGCGGAGTGACAACATGCTTACCGTGCTCTTGATGTTGAATATGTGCGGGTCATTGCCCTTCAGTCAAGTGGAGTGTCAAGTGGAGTGACAACATGCATGACAACATGCTTACCGTGCTCTTGATGTTGAATATGCGCGTGTCATTGCCCTTCAGTCTAGTGGAGTGACAACATGCTTACCGTGCTCTTGATGTTGAATATGCGCTGGTCATTGCCCTTCAGTCTAGTGGAGTGACAACATGCTTACCGTGCTCTTGATGTTGAATATGCGCTGGTCATTGCCCTTCAGTCAAGTGGAGTGACAACATGCTTACCGTGCTCTTGATGTTGAATATGCGCGTGTCATTGCCCTTCAGTCAAGCGGAGTGACAACATGCTTACCGTGCTCTTGATGTTGAATATGCGCTGGTCATTGCCCTTCAGTCAAGTGGAGTGACAACATGCTTACCGTGCTCTTGATGTTGAATATGCACGTGTCATTGCCCTTCAGTCTAGTGGAGTGACAACATGCTTACCGTGCTCTTGATGTTGAATATGCGCTGGTCATTGCCCTTCAGTCTAGTGGAGTGACAACATGCTTACCGTGCTCTTGATGTTGAATATGCGCTGGTCATTGCCCTTCAGTCAAGTGGAGTGACAACATGCTTACCGTGCTCTTGATGTTGAATATGCGCGGGTCATTGCCCTTCAGTCAAGCGGAGTGACAACATGCTTACCGTGCTCTTGATGAGTGAATATGCGCTGGTCATTGCCCTTCAGTCAAGTGGAGTGACAACATGCTTACCGTGCTCTTGATGTTGAATATGTGCGGGTCATTGCCCTTCAGTCAAGCGGAGTGACAACATGCTTACCGTGATCTTGATGTTGAATATGCGCTGGTCATTGCCCTTCAGTCAAGTGGAGTGACAACATGCTTACCGTGCTCTTGATGTTGAATATGCGCTGGTCATTGGCCTTCAGTCTAGCGGAGTGACAACATGCTTACCGTGCTCTTGATGTTGAATATGCGCTGGTCATTGCCCTTCAGTCAAGTGGAGTGACAACATGCTTACCGTGCTCTTGATGTTGAATATGCGCTGGTCATTGCCCTTCAGTCAAGTGGAGTGACAACATGCTTACCGTGCTCTTGATGTTGAATATGCGCGGGTCATTGCCCTTCAGTCAAGCGGAGTGACAACATGCTTACCGTGCTCTTGATGTTGAATATGCGCGGGTCATTGCCCTTCAGTCAAGCGGAGTGACAACATGCTTACCGTGCTCTTGATGTTGAATATGCGCGGGTCATTGCCCTTCTTGACCTTCACTTCCTCATGGCCGTAGTCGACTCGGAAGATCTTGGGCCACGTTGGCCATGGGTTGCTGTGAGCCCTGTTTGGTGGCGGCTCGGGTAGGATTTCAAACGAGGTGATACTGGCGGCACCCTGCAATTTGTCAACACTTGTAACACATATAACTGTCGACAGACACAAAAAAATAACATACTTCTAACATGATTTCATTTTTTTCTTTTGTTACACATTTTGGTAAAAAAGAAATTAACTTTCAGAAATTTCTGATTAGTGTCATGCAGTAAGCTTACTACAAATAATGCAAAGTTCTTTAATGGGTGTTACATCTAACACTAAAAGATGTCTTAAAAGTAACTAAATGATAATGTCTTCATTATAAACCCATCTCAGTGCAGAGTACAGCAACTCAAGTAACTAAATGATAATGTCTTCATTATAAACCCGTCTCAGTGCAGAGTACAGCAACTCAAGTAACTAAATGATAATGTCTTCATTATAAACCCATCTCAGTGCAGAGTACAGCAACTCAAGTAACTAAATGATAATGTCTTCATTATAAACCCGTCTCAGTGCAGAGTACAGCAACTCAAGTAACTAAATGATAATGTCTTCATTATAAACCCATCTCAGTGCAGAGTACAGCAACTCAAGTAACTAAATGATAATGTCTTCATTATAAACCCATCTCAGTGCAGAGTACAGCAACTCAAGTAACTAAATGATAATGTCTTCATTATAAACCCATCTCAGTGCAGAGTACAGCAACTCAAGTAACTAAATGATAATGTCTTCATTATAAACCCATCTCAGTGCAGAGTACAGCAACTCAAGTAACTAAATTATAATGTTTTCATTATAAACCCATCTCAGTGCAGAGTACAGCAACTCAAGTAACTAAATGATAATGTCTTCATTATAAACCCGTCTCAGTGCAGAGTACAGCAACTCAAGTAACTAAATGATAATGTCTTCATTATAAACCCGTCTCAGTGCAGAGTACAGCAACTCAAGTAACTAAATGATAATGTCTTCATTATAAACCCATCTCAGTGCAGAGTACAGCAACTCAAGTAACTAAATGATAATGTCTTCATTATAAACCCATCTCAGTGCAGAGTACAGCAACTCAAGTAACTAAATGATAATGTCTTCATTATAAACCCATCTCAGTGCAGAGTACAGCAACTCAAGTAACTAAATGATAATGTCTTCATTATAAACCCGTCTCAGTGCAGAGTACAGCAACTCAAGTAACTAAATTATAATGTTTTCATTATAAACACGTGGTTTACTGACCTGTCTGAGTGAAGTGTGCAGTGACTTATGTGCAGATAACTAAATGCTACTGGTGGTTTACTGACCTGCCTGAGCGATGTGCCGATGCAGTCGCAGCCTGTGTCCCCGCCTCCGATAACGATGACGTGTTTACCCGCGGCACTCAGCCCCGACAAACCTGCATCACTAACCTGCTGTTTCTGCTGCCACGTCTCCAGGAAGTTCATAGCGAAATGAATTCCTTCTAAATTCCTTCCTTCAAACAAAAGAACCAGGTCCTCATTAAAACATAGAATCTGTAGGGAATAGTAGATTATAACTTCTTTTTAATGCAATAGATTTATTAAACAATAAGTACTTTAAATATACTGTGTCTAATTAGAGAATGGTTAAACAAATGCTTAATACATCATTAAAGCATGCCAAGAAAAGGGACAGAAACTGTAATGTCACTGTGACAGGTATCTAATGGTGACCTTCAAATAGCTGTCACATAAGACACAGCCACCAATCAGTGCTGGACATAGTCAAAATAAAGAGTAAAATCTGCTAAGTTTGTGTCAGTGACATAGTTTGTAAGTTTAATAATGTCAGTTCACTGTGTAAAATTGATGGAGAGTTTTCCTAAACAAAGTAACAAATTGAGGGGAACTTTTACCAGGAATGGGAAGATCACGGGGCCAAGTTGCTCCTAAACAAAGTAAAACTGCATCATTCTCCTTCAACAGGTGAGTAGCAGACACATCTTTCCCAACCTCAGAGTTCGTCTTAAACATGACGCCCTCGGCAGTCATCAGATCCACTCGTCGCTGAACAACCTACAGAAAACAATGTTAGAAAGGTAAACATTATGTTAATTATATACATTGTTTGCAACATTTTGGGGCAGTCTCAAATTGGGCATGACAAAACTGGATCATCTGATAATGTTAGCATATTGCAGGAATTATATGATGTTTGTATAATACCGCAAATGTAGAAATATGTGTTTGCTAACCTCCTTACTGAGTTTCATGGTAGGAATACCATAGCGCAGAAGTCCACCAATCCGGTTGTTTCTTTCAAAAACAGTCACCTGATGACCCACCTAAAATACAACAATATAAAACACAAAATACTACATGAGAGGTTGTTAGTTAATATAGACGTTTTCAAAGTGAGTTGAATATATTTTTGGATGAGTTTTCAAATAAATGGGTAGAGTGGTTCAGTAAAGGCAACACCTTTTACTTTACCTGTTAGTTATCTTATTTATTAACATATAACACATGATTAGTAATCTTCCTGATAACATAAAATGCATGTCTATGTTGATAAGATAGAAAGTATACCATCCCTAATACAACAAAATGATTGTCCACCATAATAAGCCATGATAACTCCATATAGCATCCCCCATACTCAGCCCTGACAACTGTGTATCTTCTTGAGTTAAACGTGTTTCCCCGTGCGCCGGTCAGGAGGACTCGCTGTGATCCAGCCGTGTTCCAACTAAGCCTAACCCTAACACTACGCCCTGACAACTGTGTGTACCTTGTTGAGTTGAGCTGCAGCAGCCAGCCCGGCGGGTCCGCTCCCGATAACTGCAATGTGTTTCCCTGTGCGCCGGTCAGGAGGACTCGCTGTGATCCAGCCGTGTTCAAACGCGTAGTCGATGATCGCATTCTCCACGGCCTTGATCGTCACTGGGTCGCTGTTGATCCCCAGCACGCAGGCGCCCTGAACAATCAACATTAACCTTCACACATGTGTACACTCAAAAACATAACTAGTAATGCAAAATCTCAGTTTATATTCACATATAAAACAGTGTTTATTTTCAAAAACCTAGTGTGTAGGTTATTCCTAAAATCACAGTGCTAAATTAACATAAAATAACAGGTAAAATATAATGAATTTTAAAATACAAAACATCAGTTATCGTAATCAAAAGATCTTCAGTGACTGGAAATTAAATACATGAGGAAATATTGAGCCAATCATTTAAAGTCACTAAGTAGTTTACTACAGTACAAGTATTTAAAGGTGAAGTAAATGTGGATAAACACAGAAACTAGATGCATGACATTTACCTCACATGGAGCGGGACAAACCCGGCCGGTGAATTCAGGGAAATTGTTCGTTTGTAGAAGTTGATAAAGTGCTTCCTGCCATTTGTTCTGAAAATAAGAAAAATATAAGGATTACTTTCAGGTGTTTTTGTTTTGAAAATTTATTGTAAATGTTACAGAATTTTGATAAGCCATGTTCAACAAGACATGGATTTCTGTTTATTGTAAAGATAAAAAAATAGTAATTCTCTATTAAAACAGAATTTATTCAATACAATAAATGTATGGGAATTATATATTCAAATTTACTTTTCATTTATTGCTTTACTTCATATCACATTCATACATTACCATGTTTGTCATTAAAAACAAAATGTAGATTTTAGAAATACTAAAATAGGATGTTATTACCACCTGAAGAAGATGTGTGATTTTACCTGAAAGACGAGTGTGTTCCACTTGGGAATGATGTTACTGAGCGGACAGCCGTGGTCAGACTGGCAGAACGGAACTCCACAATCCATACACCTACAACGACATTCAACATAGAACAATAAACACAGCCATAGACATAGAACATTAAACACAACCACAGACATAGAACATTAAACACAACCATAGACAGACCAATAAACACAACCATAGACATAACATTAACCACAACTATAGACATAGACCAATAAACACAACCATAGGCATATAACATTAAACACAACCACAGACAGACCAATAAACACAACCATAGACAGAACATTAACCACAACCATAGACCAATAAACACAACCATAGACACAGACCAATAAACACAACCATAGACATAGACCAATAAACACAACCATAGACAGAACATTAAACACAACCATAGACATATACCAATAAACACAACCATGGACAGACCAATAAACACAATCATAGACAGAATATTAACCACAACCATAGATATAGACCAATAAACACAACCATAGGCATAGAACATTAAACACAACCATAGACATAGACCAATAAACACAACCATAGGCATAGAACATTAAACACAACCACAGACAGACCAATAAACACAACGATAGACATAACATTAACCACAACCATAGACCAATAAACACAACCATAGACATAGACCAATAAACACAACCATAGACATAGACCAATAAACACAACCATAGACATAGACCAATAAACACAACCATAGGCATAGAACATTAAACACAACCATAAACATAGACCAATAAACACAACCATAGACATAGACCAATAAACACAACCATAGGCATAGAACATTAAACACAACCACAGACAGACCAATAAACACAACGATAGACATAACATTAACCACAACCATATACCAATAAACACAACCATAGACATAGACCAATAAACACAACCATAGACAGACCAATAAACATAACCATAGACAGAACATTAACCACAACCATAGACCAATAAACACAACCATAGACATAGACCAATAAACACAACCACAGGCATAGAACATTAAACAGCCATGTTCAGACTGGCAGAACGGAACACCACAGTCCATGCACACAAACAATAAATACAACTACAGACACGAAACAACAACACAACACAGAACAATAAATACAACTACAGACACGGAACAACACAACACAGAACAATAAATACAACTACAGACACGGAACAACAACAGAACAATAAATACAACTACAGACACGGAACAACAACACAACACAGAACAATAAATACAACTACAGACACGGAACAACAACACAACACAGAACAATAAACACAACTACAGACACGGAACAACACAACACAGAACAATAAATACAACTACAGACACGAAACAACAACACAACACAGAACAATAAATACAACTACAGACACGGAACAACACAACACAGAACAATAAATACAACTACAGACACGGAACAACAACACAACACAGAACAATAAATACAACTACAGATGCGGAACAACAACAGAACAATAAATACAACTACAGACACGGAACAACAACACAACACAGAACAATAAATACAACTACAGACACGGAACAACAACACAACACAGAACAATAAACACAACTACAGACACAGAACAACACAACACAGAACAATAAATACAACTACAGATGCGGAACAACAACAGAACAATAAATACAACTACAGACATGGAACAACAACACAACACAGAACAATAAACACAACTACAGACACGGAACAACACAACACAACACAGAACAATAAATACAACTAAAGACACGGAACAACAACACAACACAGAACAATAAATACAACTACAGACACGGAACAACAACACAACACAGAACAATAAATACAACTACAGACGTGGAACAACAACACAACACAGAACAATAAATACAACTACAGACGCGGAACAACAACACAACACAGAACAATAAATACAACTACAGACGCGGAACAACAACACAACACAGAACAATAAATACAACTACAGATGCGTAACAACAACACAACACAGAACAATAAACACAACTACAGACACGGAACAACAACACAACACATAACAATAAACACAACTACAGACACGGAACAACACAACACAAAACAATAAATACAACTACAGACAAGGAACAACAACACAACACAGAACAATAAATACAACTACAGACACGGAACAACAACAGAACAATAAATACAACTACAGACACGGAACAACAACACAACACAGAACAATAAATACAACTACAGACATGGAATAACAACACAACACAGAACAATAAACACAACTACAGACACGGAACAACACAACACAGAACAATAAATACAACTACAGAGACGGAACAACAACACAACACAGAACAATAAACACAACTACAGACACGGAACAACACAACACAGAACAATAAATACAACTACAGAGACGGAACAACAGAACAATAAATACAACTACAGACACGGAACAACAACACAACACAGAACAATAAATACAACTACAGACACGAAACAACAACAGAACACAGAACAATAAATACAACTACAGACACAGAACAACACAACACAGAACAATAAATACAACTACAGACATGGAACAACAACACAACACAGAACAATAAATACAACTACAGACGCAGAACAACAACAGAACAATAAATACAACTAGAGACACGGAACAA
Organism: Gigantopelta aegis; assembly: GCF_016097555.1. Lineage (NCBI taxonomy): Eukaryota > Metazoa > Mollusca > Gastropoda > Neomphalida > Peltospiridae > Gigantopelta > Gigantopelta aegis. Next base: position 117,341,124 of record NC_054702.1, read on the forward strand.
CAACACAACACAGAACAATAAATACAACTACAGACACGGAACAACAACACAACACAGAACAATAAACACAACTACAGACATGGAACAACACAACACAACACAGAACAATAAATACAACTACAGACACGGAACAACAACACAACACAGAACAATAAATACAACTACAGACATGGAACAACAACACAACACAGAACAATAAATACAACTACAGACATGGAACAACAACACAACACAGAACAATAAATACAACTACAGACACGGAACAACAACACAACACAGAACAATAAATACAACTACACACAACAATAACACACAACAATAAACACAACAGTTACTATAGACAGTACAGTAATGTAATAGAAAAATCAACCTCCACTGAGGGGATTTGAACCACAGACTCTCAGTATGAGAGTCCAGCAGTCTACCAGCTGAGCTAATAGTGAAATTCCCACTAGCTAATGCCAGTAGGAGCACTTTATATCAACACTACTACATACTTCCCACCTCAAGTGAAGCTACATCCTGGAGCTGTGGGCAACGGGCAGTTGAACAGTTACGGGTCCTGACTGGATTATAGTTGTATTCTTGTGTTAAGAACACACCCAGTCCCTACGTCTGATCCAAATGTAACAACAAAAAAAACCTCTACTGATTCAAACCACAGACTCTCAGTACAAGTGTCGATCGCTCTACCAACTGAGTTAATAGGGAAATTCCCACTAGCTACTGCCAGTAAAAGCACTTAATACCAACACAGCTACATAAACATAACACCAAATACAATTAAAAATATAGAACATCAAACACAACTATAGACACAGAATATCAAACACAACTTTAGACACAGAACATCAAACAACTTGATTTAGACAATAAACATCAAACACGACTTTAGACATAAAACATCAAACACAACCATAGATACAGAACAACATAGAACATGTTTGAGAGGGAATTTCTTCTTCTTTGTTTTTTTTTTGGGGGGGGGGGGATGTTGTTTGTTGCTTTTTCATTTTAATTCCATGAAATGCCACATTTATATGAATGTTGTATATCCATGTAGCTTGGGTATATTATTATAGCTGCGCAAACATACAAATTAACATCAGATCTTTAATGATCTACCTAATAAAGGATAGCTCAGTTATATTAAAGCTTTATAGGCAGTTCTACAAAAGCCTTTGTTTAACAGGAACATCTGAGGTGACCGGCTTTAGTTATCTCGCTGCCTGAACGCGAAGTACAATCAGGGAACAAAGTGTGCGACCTGCTTTAGTTATCTCGCTGCCTGAACGCGAAGTACAATCAGGGAACAAAGTGTGCGACCGGCTTTAGTTACCTTGCTGCCTGAAAGGGAAGTACAATCAGAGAACGAAGTGTGCGACCGGCTTTAGTTACCTTGCTGCCTGAATGGGAAGTACGGTTCGTATTTCACTGTGGTTATAAATCTCCTTCCAGTCTTCCAGTCTCTCATCGGCTTTACGATAGAGACAGCGCGCACGCTGATACTTGACGAACCCTCTGGAACACAAAACACATGCAAGTCATTTCTCTGTGTGTATCTAACTAATTTGTTGTCAACACCAATTCAAAATAAATACGAACTACTCACGTACCTCAGTCTGTCAAGTTTCTTCAAGTGGTTAGTTGTGTTTTAACTAATCTGTTACAGGCTGTAGTGTTATACGGTGAATATAGAACATCAAACACCTCAGTTTGTCAACTTTCTTCAAGTGGTTAGTTGTGTTTTAACTAATCTGTTACAGGCTGTAGTGTTATACGGTGAATATGAACTACTCACATACCTCAGTTTGTCAAGTTTCTTCAAGTGGTTAGTTGTGTTTTAACTAATCTGTTACAGGCTGTAGTGTTATACGGTGAATACGAACTACTCACATACCTCAGTTTGTCAAGTTTCTTCCAATGGTTAGTTGTGTTTTAACTAATCTGTTACAGGCTGTAGTGTTATACGGTGAATACGAACCACTCACATACCTCAGTTTGTCAAGTTTCTTCAAGTGGTTAGTTGTGTTTTAACTAATCTGTTACAGGCTGTAGTGTTATACGGTGAATATAGAACATCAAACACCTCAGTTTGTCAAGTTTCTTCAAGTGGTTAGTTGTGTTTTAACTAATCTGTTACAGGCTGTAGTGTTATACGGTGAATACGAACTACTCACATACCTCAGTTTGTCAAGTTTCTTCAAGTGGTTAGTTGTGTTTTAACTAATCTGTTACAGGCTGTAGTGTTATACGGTGAATACGAACTACTCACGTACCAAAGTTTGTCAAGTTTCTTCCAATGGTTAGTTGTGTTTTATCTAATCTGTTACAGGCTGTAGTGTTATACGGTGAATACGAACTACTCACATACCTCAGTTTGGCAAGTTTCTTCAAGTGGTTAGTTGTGTTTTAACTAATCTGTTACAGGCTGTAGTGTTATACGGTAAATACAAACTACTCACATACCTCAGTTTGTCAAGTTTCTTCAAGTGGTTAGTTGTGTTTTAACTAATCTGTTACAGGCTGTTGTGTTATACGGTGAATGCGAACTACTCACATACCTCAGTTTGTCAAGTTTCTTCAAGTGGTTAGTTGTGTTTTAAAATGTTATTTAATGCAGTTAAATCCATTGATGTAAACTGTTGAATAATCCAAATTAAGCAGGAAAAGACAACTCGTCCTATTACTTGAAACTCACGGTTATGGTTCTTGATCAAAGATCTAATAGAGGGCGCTATTAAGTAAAACAATTCGGTAATTAGTATTAATCAACGAAGATTCCATTAAATAATCTACATTTTGGAGTAGAATTGTAAGTTTATTCGTTTACATATGGTTAAGAAGGTATTCTAGAAGGTGGAAAAGATACCAAAATGCTGCGTGAATATGACTTTTTACCAATTAATGCATTTACCAACTTCGCTATCCAGTGAGTGAAAAGAAGAAAAGTTCTATCGTGGAATGAGCTTAAAATAGCCCATGACTTCGGCCTCGCTTTCGCGTCCAGTGTACGCTCACTGAATGTAAACAAAGAATGGCTACTGGTAGGAAGTTCCCACGTACGGAGACTGGGCGATTATATTGCGGAGCGGCCGTTATTAAAGAACTGAATGTAAACAAAGAATGACCGTGCTACTGGTAGGAAGTTCCCACGTACGGAGACTTGGCGATTATATTGCGGAGCGGCCGTTATTAAAGAATTTTAACTTAGGACAGTCTGTTGTGGTGAACTATTGTGGAATCGGTGGTGGCAAATTGTACAATTCTGGACACATATCAAGAATGGAACATGCTATACACCATTTTAAACCGGATCATTTATTGTTGCATGTTGGAGGAAATGACTTGGACTGCAGAAAAGCAGAGACAGACTGACTTTTCACATGAGTTAATATTAAAACTTGTGTGCATTGCAGAAACATTTGCTAAGCGATGCAATATTAAACGTACAACAATATGTCAGTTGTTACCACGCTTCTCTACCAGACATATTTCTTCACAAGTATATAACCAACATGTACAGCTTGCTAACACCCTATTGAAAGCAGAGTTAGCAAATAAACCAACCATGCAATATTGGAACATTCAAGGAGTTAAGAACAGTATAACTCCCATATTTAGTGATGGGGTTCACTTTAACTTGGAGCATGGCATGCCCAAATACTACAGAAATGTACGCGGGGCAATAATTAGGTCAATTAATACTGTCACAATGGAGATTTAAAATTTTCATGATACACATATGCTATAGCTAACAATAATTTGCAAATTAGCTATAAGGTATTTCATAATTCTGAACGCATAACTGTAGGTGTATATATGTGCAAACGTATGTCTAATTCGTATTAAGCATATCGGGTTGTGATAGGCCTACATGTATAAGTTATGTCTAGTTAGCCTGTGCTGAGGTTACAAAGGATGATACACATGGATACTTGCTGCAACTGTATTGTGTCATCTTAATGGGATTTATCACATAAATGTTAGTGTTAGTATACGGGGTGCACTGGGTGATGTTTACTCTTTGCATTTGTCTGTGAGATGAAGCACGAGGAGTATGCTTAGTATGATTTGGTGCTATATGTTGTGCTGAGAACTTATCACAATGTTTGTGATAAAAGGCATAATTGAGGTATTGGTCCAATTATACTGTATACTGTGCTATGATTCACATAAATGCCTGTTTTTGCACTATCTGCTTTGGTTTACTAGCAACCTTTGCAGCTGTCTTGTGTTAAATAACCTAATTGGGAGGTATAGTGCAGTTGTAGTAAACATGTATGTGTATACTTAAGGCAAGTGTTCGGTACTGTCGTGACATAACCACTGAATGTTATGACGCATTGCGATCTAAGTAGCAATGCATTATATTATAGGCATTATACAAACAGCCTACCATAATTGTTGAGGTATAATCTTGATTACAATACACTATAGTTTGAGCATTTATCCGCATACATCTATGTGTCAAATAATAAATCTCACTCCCAGAGTTACAATAACTAATGGAGCTACTGAGGGGTAAGAGGTAAAAATGTGTAATTGCATAATTGAATTTATAATTATATCTTTGTGAAAGTAATAAATTAAATATATATTGGTGATTACAGCATAATGTCCACAAAAGGCACCGACCCGCCTCCAAGGAAGTCGAGACATCTAGACAATGCCAAGAAACCTGTTAAATCAGCTAAATCTACAAAGTCTGCAGAAGTTTCTAGAGCAAAAACAGCAGGACAAGCAAACCAGCCAGTTAGCCTTGAACAACAGATTCAGAAGTGCATCAATGATGCAATTCCGGCAATCACAAAATCAGTGATTGCTGCACTGCATCCAAGTGGGAGCTTGAACACAGATCCGCCAACACCAAAGCAACAACTGTCCGCCCAGCCAGCCAGGTCGGAGACAGAGGCATCACCAGCTGTTGCAGCAGAATGCCAAAGTTCAGCAACCAGGCAGATACAGGCTACGGTGTTGGAGGACCTGCTCAATACACCTGAAAATATTACAGGTATGGAACCTTCAGTTAGTAAATGGAACACAAGTATGGGAAAACTAAGTATTGGTAAGCCACTGGCATTGGGAATTGATCCCAAGTTGAAGGCCAAAATATGGGCAAATGAGTATGTGGATATGGGTGCATTAATCAACCAACATACATTGAAAGAAAGATACTCCATGTCAGAAACAGGTGGAGGTATCACGTTTGTTAAACAAAACCCCACAGAATATAAATTTGAATCTGTTGCCCACTGGTTGACAGCCTTTCACATATTTGTGGGGATATATTGTGAATGGCACTCACAGGAGGCATCACATTTGATGAAATATGCACTTACAGTGCAAAAGCTTGCGCAGCAGGCATGCGATTCAGCAGCTCTTAATTATGACCGCTCTTTCAGGCAATGGAGAGAGCTTTCTCCCGCAGATTTACCCTGGGAACAGATAAATCTAGAAGTTTATCAGGAAGCATTGGCAATGGGCCTATCATTTAAAGCCAAGTCTGTGTCAAAAGGGGCATTAAAGCTAAATCCAGTACAGCTGAGAAATACTGTTTCAGTTTTAACAACACGAAAGGAATGTGTAGCAGGGGAGCACAGTGCTCCCTTCGACACATCTGTCAGCGGTGCCAAGGATCTCATAGCAGACGGTGCTGTCCTCTCAAACAGTCAGCAACAGTCTCCGGAAATGAGAAATACTGTTTCAGTTTTAACAGCACGAAATGAATGTGTAGCAGGGGAGCACAGTGCTCCTTTCGACACATCTGGCAGCGGTGCCAAGGATCTCATAGCAGACGGTGCTGTCCTCTCAAACAGTCAGCAACAGTCTCCGGAAATGAGAAATACTGTTTCAGTTTTAACAACACGAAATGAATGTGTAGCAGGGGAGCACAGTGCTCCTTTCGACACATCTGGCAGCGGTGCCAAGGATCTCATAGCAGACGGTGCTGTCCTCTCAAACAGTCAGCAACAGTCTCCGGAAATGAGAAATACTGTTTCAGTTTTAACAGCACGAAATGAATGTGTAGCAGGGGAGCACAGTGCTCCTTTCGACACATCTGGCAGCGGTGCCAAGGATCTCATAGCAGACGGTGCTGTCCTCTCAAACAGTCAGCAACAGTCTCCGGAAATGAGAAATACTGTTTCAGTTTTAACAACACGAAATGAATGTGTAGCAGGGGAGCACAGTGCTCCTTTCGACACATCTGGCAGCGGTGCCAAGGATCTCATAGCAGACGGTGCTGTCCTCTCAAACAGTCAGCAACAGTCTCCGGAAATGAGAAATACTGTTTCAGTTTTAACAACACGAAATGAATGTGTAGCAGGGGAGCACAGTGCTCCTTTCGACACATCTGGCAGCGGTGCCAAGGATCTCATAGCAGATGGTGCTGTCCTCTCAAACAGTCAGCAACAGTCTCCGGAAATGAGAAATACTGTTTCAGTTTTAACAACACGAAATGAATATGTAGCAGGAGAGCACAGTGCTCCTTTCGACACATCTGGCAGCGGTGCCAAGGATCTCATAGCAGACGGTGCTGTCCTCTCAAACAGTCAGCAACAGTCTCCGGAAATGAGAAATCTGGATACTCCTACTACAAAAAATCAGGACCTAATAACTCCAGTGGATCCTAAAAGATTAAAGTTTTGGCTACATGGATACCCGACAGAAGATAAAACATTTTTATTACAAGGATTTACATTTGGTTTTAAAATTCCTTTCCAGGGTAAAAGGACATTTATGTCAAGTAAAAATTTAAAATCTGCTTTGACCAACTCAGACGTTTTAATGCAAAAAATTACAAAAGAATTAAAAGCAGGACGAGTCTCAGGACCATTTCAGTCTATTCCATTTCCAAATTTTCTCATACCTCATGATTTATGTGCAGTCAGATATCAAACATTAGATGATGCAGTACGGTTGATAAAAAAATGCGGAAAAGGAGCATTACTAGCTAAAACAGATATCGAGAATGCTTTCAAGATCATCCCAATTCACCCATTAGATCATGAATTATTAGGTTTTACTATTAATGGCTTATTCTACTTTGATAAAACACTTCCAATGGGTTTAAGTTTTTCTTGTAAACGACATAGGTATCCCCATTAAACAGGAAAAAACTGTTTACCCAACCACCATGATAACCTTTTTAGGTTTAAAAATGGATTCAATTGCTATGGAAGTCAGGCTCCTGTTCGACAAACAAAGAAAGTTAAAAGACAGTCTTTTGTCTTTAAAGAAAAAGAAAAAAGTTTCCTTACAAGAACTTCAATCCCTCATAGGACTTTTAAACTTTGCATGCACAGTTATTATACCAGGCCGTCCATTTCTTAGGCGTGTTATTGATCTGACTCTTGGTTTAAGGAAACCTAACCATAGACGACGTCTAACGTTAGAGGCCCGAGCAGACATGGATACTTGGTTGGTATTTATTGACCATTTTAATGGAAAGGTTTTAATGTTGTCAGATATTTGGGACTCTTCTGATACTCTGTTTCTATACTGATGCCAGCAGTATGGGTTTTGGGGGAATGTTTCACGACAAATGGTTTACAGGTTCTTGGCAGGGAGAATTGTTATCAGTTCATATTACAGTGAAAGAGCTATTTCCAATTGTACTGGCTTTGGAATTGTGGTCTCAACAATTGAAAAATAGATGCATCAATTTCTACTCGGATAATATGGCAGTGGTCTATATTATCAATAAGCAAACATCCAAAGATCCAACTATTATGAAATTAGTGCATCGTTTTATGATACAAGTGTTGAAACATAATATTCTGTTCAAAGCTACACATATTCCAGGTGTTAAAAATATTGGGGCTGATCAACTTTCTCGTTCACTCATTCAGGAATTCAAGGAAACATTTCCACACATGGAATTGATCCCAACAGAGGTCCCAGTCAGGCTAATCACTCTTTAGAAACATTAGCAGGTGATATTGTACAAGCAGCTTTGTCGCAGTCTTCAAGGAGTTCATACAAACATGTTTTTTCTATGTAAATTTTTTTTATCCAAACACTTCCCTACAAAACCTATTTTACCAGCTACATTAGAACAAGTTTCTCTTTTTACTGCAATGTGCTTTAGAGACAAAATGGCTGCAGCAACAGTTTTCTACAAAATGGCTGCAGCAACAGTTTCTACATACATATCTGCAGCAACAGTTTCTACATACATATCTGCAGCAACAGTTTCTACATACATATCTGCAGCAACAGTTTCTACATACATATCTGCAGCAACAGTTTCTACATACATATCTGCAGCAACAGTTTCTACATACATATCTGCAGCAACAGTTTCTACATACATATCTGCAGCAACAGTTTCTACATACATATCTGCAGCAACAGTTTCTACATACATATCTGCAGCAACAGTTTCTACATACATATCTGCAGCAACAGTTTCTACATACATATCTGCAGCAACAGTTTCTACATACATATCTGCAGCAACAGTTTCTACATACATATCTGCAGCAACAGTTTCTACATACATATCTGCAGCAACAGTTTCTACATACATATCTGCAGCAACAGTTTCTACATACATATCTGCAGCAACAGTTTCTACATACATATCTGCAGCAACAGTTTCTACATACATATCTGCAGCAACAGTTTCTACATACATATCTGCAGCAACAGTTTCTACATACATATCTGCAGCAACAGTTTCTACATACATATCTGCAGCAACAGTTTCTACATACATATCTGCAGCAACAGTTTTCTACATACATATCTGCAGCAACAGTTTCTACATACATATCTGCAGCAACAGTTTCTACATACATATCTGCAGCAACAGTTTCTACATACATATCTGCAGCAACAGTTTCTACATACATATCTGCAGCAACAGTTTCTACATACATATCTGCAGCAACAGTTTCTACATACATATCTGCAGCAACAGTTTCTACATACATATCTGCAGCAACAGTTTCTACATACATATCTGCAGCAACAGTTTCTACATACATATCTGCAGCAACAGTTTCTACATACATATCTGCAGCAACAGTTTCTACATACATATCTGCAGCAACAGTTTCTACATACATATCTGCAGCAACAGTTTCTACATACATATCTGCAGCAACAGTTTCTACATACATATCTGCAGCAACAGTTTCTACATACATATCTGCAGCAACAGTTTCTACATACATATCTGCAGCAACAGTTTCTACATACATATCTGCAGCAACAGTTTCTACATACATATCTGCAGCAACAGTTTCTACATACATATCTGCAGCAACAGTTTCTACATACATATCTGCAGCAACAGTTTCTACATACATATCTGCAGCAACAGTTTCTACATACATATCTGCAGCAACAGTTTCTACATACATATCTGCAGCAACAGTTTCTACATACATATCTGCAGCAACAGTTTCTACATACATATCTGCAGCAACAGTTTCTACATACATATCTGCAGCAACAGTTTCTACATACATATCTGCAGCAACAGTTTCTACATACATATCTGCAGCAACAGTTTCTACATACATATCTGCACTCGGATATATCTTTAAACTGGGTGGATTCCTGATGTGACACAGCATTTTATTATTCGTAAAATGCTGCAAGGATTCAAAAAACTTTGAAATTCTGGAGATACACGTTTACCAATTACACCGAAGATTTGAGTATTCATATTGTATTTGCGTGAACCATGGGCGTCATGGGGACAAGGGCCTCTAACAAACATGAATTTGTGTATTCATAATGTATTGGCTTAAATCATGGACGTCATGGGGACAAGGGCCTCTGACAACCACAATTTTATAATATTGCATTCTGCTTGACCCATAAAGTCCTGGGGACAAGGTCTTCTTGTAACTATGCATTTGTGAATTCATGATATATTTTGTTTGAAACATTTGCGTCATGGGGACAAGGGCATCTGACAAACATAATTTTACTATATCATAATATTTGTGTTTGCATACATGTCAGGGGTATAATGGCCTCTGACTAACAGGTTATATTTGTGAACGAATTGTTAGGTTATACAATGTTTTGGATGGGGTTATTGTGATGTTCACAATATGGTGGCGTATAATGTTGCCCACATCTTTGATGACATGGTAATAAGACAATTTTATCAGTGATAATATTGTTAAATTTAATTCATTACATATATATTGTTATGTAACTAGTTAGATATGTATATGAATATGTCAATTCTCGTCATTTATTATGTCACCAATAAATGGCCTTTTTCAATTCAACTAGCTGTTCATGTATTTTATTCTAATTAGTCATCAAACTTAGCAAAACATTGTAACAGGTTGACATAAAATGTTATTTAATGCAGTTAAATCTATTTATGTAAACTGTTGAATAATTCAAAATTAAGCAGGAAAAGACAACTCGTCCTATTACTTGAAACTCACGGTTATGGTTCTTGATCAAAGATCTAATAGAGGGCGCTATTAAGTAAAACAATTCGATAATTAGTATTAATCAACGAAGATTCCATTAAATAACCCTCCATCCCACCCAATACACTGAGTTATATAATTTTGGTATTCACTAGTAGAGTTTTCGTCTTCCGCTTATTTTGAATATTCAACAGTATGACATTAGTTCTTAAGGGCGTATAATGTTGCCCACATCTTTGATGACATGGTAATAAGACAATTTTATCAGTGATAATATTGTTAAATTTAATTCATTACATATATATTGTTATGTAACTAGTTAGATATGTATATGAATATGTCAATTCTCGTCATTTATTATGTCACCAATAAATGGCCTTTTTCAATTCAACTAGCTGTTCATGTATTTTATTCTAGTTAGTCATCAAAATTAGCAAAACATTGTAACAGGTTGACATAACTAATTTGTTACAGGCTGTAGTGTTATACGGTGAATATGAACTACTCACGTACCTCAGTTTGTCAAGTTTCTTCAAGTGGTTAGTTGTGTTTTAACTAATTTGTTACAGGCTGTAGTGTTATACGGTGAATATGAACTACTCACATACCTCAGTTTGTCAAGTTTCTTCAAGTGGTTAGTTGTGTTTTAACTAATCTGTTACAGGCTGTAGTGTTATACAGTGAATACGAACTACTCACATACCTCAGTTTGTCAAGTTTCTTCAAGTGGTTAGTTGTGTTTTAATTAATCTGTTACAGGCTGTAGTGTTATACGGTGAATACGAACTATTCACGTACCTGAGTTTGTCAAGTTTCTTCAAGTGGTTAGTTGTGTTTTAACTAATCTGTTACAGGCTGTAGTGTTATATGGTGAATACGAACTACTCACGTACCTGAGTTTGTCAAGTTTCTTCAAGTGGTTAGTTGTGTTTTAACTAATCTGTTACAGGCTGTAGTGTTATACGGTGAATACGAACTACTCACGTACCTCAGTTTGTCAAGTTTCTTCAAGTGGTTAGTTGTGTTTTAACTAATCTGTTACAGGCTGTGTTGTTATACGGTGAATACGAACTACTCACGTACCTCAGTTTGTCAAGTTTCTTCAAGTGGTTAGTTGTGTTTTAACTAATCTGTTACAGGCTGTAGTGTTATACGGTGAATATGAACTACTCACGTACCTCAGTTTGTCAAGTTTCTTCAAGTGGTTAGTTGTGTTTTAACTAATCTGTTACAGGCTGTAGTGTTATACGGTGAATATGAACTACTCACATACCTCAGTTTGTCAAGTTTCTTCAAGTGGTTAGTTGTGTTTTAACTAATCTGTTACAGGCTGTAGTGTTATACGGTGAATACGAACTACTCACATACCTCAGTTTGTCAAGTTTCTTCAAGTGGTTAGTTGTGTTTTAATTAATCTGTTACAGGCTGTAGTGTTATACGGTGAATACGAACTATTCACGTACCTGAGTTTGTCAAGTTTCTTCAAGTGGTTAGTTGTGTTTTAACTAATCTGTTACAGGCTGTAGTGTTATATGGTGAATACGAACTACTCACGTACCTGAGTTTGTCAAGTTTCTTCAAGTGGTTAGTTGTGTTTTAACTAATCTGTTACAGGCTGTAGTGTTATACGGTGAATACGAACTACTCACGTACCTCAGTTTGTCAAGTTTCTTCAAGTGGTTAGTTGTGTTTTAACTAATCTGTTACAGGCTGTAGTGTTATACGGTGAATACGAACTATTCACGTACCTCAGTTTGTCAAGTTTCTTCAAGTGGTTAGTTGTGTTTTAACTAATCTGTTATACGGTGAATACGAACTACTCACGTACCTCAGTTTGTCAAGTTTCTTCAAGTGGTTAGTTGTGTTTTAACTAATCTGTTACAGGCTGTGTTGTTATACGGTGAATACGAACTACTCACGTACCTCAGTTTGTCAAGTTTCTTCAAGTGGTTAGTTGTGTTTTAACTAATCTGTTACAGGCTGTAGTGTTATACGGTGAATATGAACTACTCACGTACCTCAGTTTGTCAAGTTTCTTCAAGTGGTTAGTTGTGTTTTAACTAATCTGTTACAGGCTGTAGTGTTATACGGTGAATATGAACTACTCACATACCTCAGTTTGTCAAGTTTCTTCAAGTGGTTAGTTGTGTTTTAACTAATCTGTTACAGGCTGTAGTGTTATACGGTGAATACGAACTACTCACATACCTCAGTTTGTCAAGTTTCTTCAAGTGGTTAGTTGTGTTTTAATTAATCTGTTACAGGCTGTAGTGTTATACGGTGAATACGAACTATTCACGTACCTGAGTTTGTCAAGTTTCTTCAAGTGGTTAGTTGTGTTTTAACTAATCTGTTACAGGCTGTAGTGTTATATGGTGAATACGAACTACTCACGTACCTGAGTTTGTCAAGTTTCTTCAAGTGGTTAGTTGTGTTTTAACTAATCTGTTACAGGCTGTAGTGTTATACGGTGAATACGAACTACTCACGTACCTCAGTTTGTCAAGTTTCTTCAAGTGGTTAGTTGTGTTTTAACTAATCTGTTACAGGCTGTAGTGTTATACGGTGAATACGAACTATTCACGTACCTCAGTTTGTCAAGTTTCTTCAAGTGGTTAGTTGTGTTTTAACTAATCTGTTATACGGTGAATACGAACTACTCACGTACCTCAGTTTGTCAAGTTTCTTCAAGTGGTTAGTTGTGTTTTAACTAATCTGTTACAGGCTGTGTTGTTATACGGTGAATACGAACTACTCACGTACCTCAGTTTGTCAAGTTTCTTCAAGTGGTTAGTTGTGTTTTAACTAATCTGTTACAGGCTGTAGTGTTATACAGTGAATACGAACTACTCACATACCTCAGTTTGTCAAGTTTCTTCAAGTGGTTAGTTATGTTTTAACTAATCTGTTACAGGCTGTAGTGTTATACGGTGAATATGAACTACTCACATACCTCAATTTGTCAAGTTTCTTCAAGTGGTTTGTTGTGTTTGGAATCATCTCTTCTATGTCAGTCACTGGAGATTCTTCCTAAAATTTTAACACTTGTAAATGATACTAGTTATTGAAATACAATTATGTAACAATAGTTGTTTTGACTTCAGATTTATGAAACATGCTGCAACTGGTCTGTGTGTTGAAAGCGAGAAACAAAGAAAGGGGGGTCAAATGCCTCCCCCCACCCCAATGCTGAAGCAATCTTCCCATTCAGGCAAAAGTGATTGAAACGTTTGGACAAAATGAGCCAGGCTGTCACCTTTTCACCATGTATTTCCATCATTCTACTCACAATATTGGGTGTAATCCATGTAAAAATGTGTAGTGATTTGTTTGGAATCATGTATAGCTGTTTGGTGGTGTTGCAAATAGGAAGAAATGTTGTAATCCAGATACGGACATCATCGTTTAACTCTTGAATCAGCCTCCACCCTCCCCCCCCCCCCCCCCCCCAACAAAACTGGGAGCCTGTATGTGAGTACCTTTTTGGAATCGATCTTGTCGTCTTTGTGAACCCCGTTCTGTTGAGGTTTCTCCTTTTCCATCGCTTCAGCTTCCGCAGCCGCTTCTGACAAGGCTCTTTGATACTCCAGAGGAAAAACCTGCAAATAAAGTATGTAATGATGTATAAACACACTATTTCTGACAAACCTGCAAATAAAGTATGTAATGATGTATAAACACACTATTTCTGACAAACCTGCAAATAAAGTATGTAATGATGTATAAACACACTATTTCTGACAAACCTGCAAATAAAGTATGTAATGATGTATAAACACACTATTTCTGAAAAACCTGCAAATAAAGTATGTAATGATGTATAAACACACTATTTCTGACAAACCTGCAAATAAAGTATGTAATGATGTATAAACACACTATTTCTGACAAACCTGCAAATAAAGTATGTAATGATGTATAAACACACTATTTCTGACAAACCTGCAAATAAAGTATGTAATGATGTATAAACACACTATTTCTGACAAACCTGCAAATAAAGTATGTAATGATGTATAAACACACTATTTCTGACAAACCTGCAAATAAAGTATGTAATGATGTATAAACACACTATTTCTGACAAACCTGCAAATAAAGTATGTAATGATGTATAAACACACTATTTCTGACAAACCTGCAAATAAAGTATGTAATGATGTATAAACACACTATTTCTGACAAACCTGCAAATAAAGTATGTAATGATGTATAAACACACTATTTCTGACAAACATTGCGGTGCTATAATCTTACCAGCTATCTCAGCAGTTGGTATTCACTTTTATCCTATAACTGACCTATGATATCCATGTCATAAACCCATGTGATAATTTTAGTGTATTAACCCAGTTAATAATGGTATGCAAATTTGCAAGGTCTTTAGGTAATGTGTTGCTGAGGATAGGTCATTTGCTTACAAGCCAACAAGACATGTACCTGAGCGTAACGTTTTCAAAGCTTTAGTTAAAATGTGTGACTTCAAACTAATTTGTGCTAATCGTGATGACGTCATATTACCAATGGCGGCGACTTTAGTACTGTGATTTACTAAAAATTGAATTAAAATGTTATTTTAGAAGCGTTATAGGATAAACAGACTTCACTACTCGTGTTTTTTAATATGTAAAATATCACCTCGTCTAGTTAATCGGTATTTGTCTCGGCAGTGCCTCGACAAATACCAATTAACATAAACTCGGTTGATATTTTCCATATTGAAATACACTCGTGACGAATCCTCTATTTATTATTATTATCATCTTCATAAAACATAAAATCAAGTCTGAAAAATGTGCCATGGAGCTCAATTTTCTACAGCGGAATGGTTTACAACAAATTCTTTGGAAGGTTAACCATGTATATTTATAACCTTAAGGAACTGTTGTTTGAATTAGTATGACATGTACTTCTTGCTGAGTGTCGACTGTAGAACTCTTTGTGTGTTAGCCGAACCTTAAGGAAATGTTGTTTGAATTCGTATGACATGTACTTCTTGCCGAGTGTCGAGTGTAGAACTCTTTGTGTGTTAGACGAACCTTAAGGAAATGTTGTTTGAATTAGTATGACATGTACTTCTTGCCGAGTGTCGAGTGTAGAACTCTTTGTGTGTTAGACGAACCTTAAGGAAATGTTGTTTGAATTAGTATGACATGTACTTCTTGCCGAGTGTCGAGTGTAGAACTCTTTGTGTGTTAGACGAACCTTAAGGAAATGTTGTTTGAATTAGTATGACATGTACTTCTTGCCGAGTGTCGAGTGTAGAACTCTTTGTGTGTTAGACGAACCTTAAGGAAATGTTGTTTGAATTAGTATGACATGTACTTCTTGCCGAGTGTCGAGTGTAGAACTCTTTGTGTGTTAGACGAACCTTAAGGAAATGTTGTTTCTCTTGTTCCCAGTTCTGCAGAATGTTCAAGGCCAGCAGCGATCCCGTCTTCTTCTGGAACTCGTCAAGTGTTTCACGCACAAAGTTCACATCTGCCTCCATCTCCAGGGACAAAATGTCCACCATATCCTTATTACATCGCTGGTGGAACATCTTCATGCTAAAAAATATTGTATAATTTTATAATAAAACATCACAAAATGTCAAACAATATCAAGAAAGGTGCTGTAGTGTATTACAGAGAAAGAAGTAAATTAATAACAAAAGATGTAAATGGATAAACAAATATAAACATAACTTACAGAGTTGTAGAAAAGCAAAGCTTATTTGTAATATTGTTTAATTGGTAGGACATTTGTGTGGAGACGTAACACATCTTACTTATCGTATATAAAGGCCAGTCCACCAGACATTCCAGCTGCGAAGTTGCGTCCAGTCAAACCAAGAACGATAACTCTTCCACCAGTCATGTACTCACATCCATGATCGCCACATCCCTGGAAAATTATGTTTATTTTAATTGCCATACATGTATAGTGAAACCGCTCAAACTGGTCGGTCAGTAAGCTGGAATTAACTTCTTAACAAAATATTTTTCGTTCTCCTTTTTAAATATCAGTAGAGAACAGGCTTCTAAAGCAAATAGTTGTTAAATATCAGTAGAGAACAGGCTTCTAAAGCAAATAGTTGTTAAATATCACTAGAGAACAGGCTTCTAAAGCAAATAGTTGCTAAAAGCGTACTTTTGACTTGGTATATCAGTAGAGAACAGGCTTCTAAGGAAATAATTGTTAAATATCAGTGGAGAACAGGCTTCTAAAGCAAATAGTTGCTAAAAGCGTACTTTTGACTTGGTATATCAGTAGAGAACAGGCTTCTAAAGCAAATAGTTGTTAAATTTCAGTAGAGAACAGGCTTCTAAAGCAAACAGTTGCTAAAAGCGTACTTTTGACTTGGTATATGAGTAGAGAACAGGCTTCTAAAGCAAACAGTTGTTAAAAGCGTACTTTTGACTTGGTATATCAGTAGAGAACAGGCTTCTAAAGCAAATAGTTGTTAAAAGCGTACTTTTGACTTGGTATATCAGTAGAGAACAGGCTTCTAAAGCAAATAGTTGTTAAAAGCGTACTTTTGACTTG